>NC_073304.1:45205136-45472636 GCF_027595985.1 Sorex araneus
TAGCTTTGTGTGGTGGCCAGGAAAGCATCTAGGACTTTTGTTCACTGCACCCCCAGAACCACGGAGCTAAGACTGTGTTCTGAGGACTTCCTGCACTACTGGATAGAACTATTTCTGCTACTGCTGACAGCTAACCATCTTGAATGTTCAAGTGTGCCAGATCATCTTCTATGTGCTATGCGTCATGTCTTTGAATCCTCACAAGCTATTTAGGAGGTAGATCCTGTTAAAAGCCATATTTCACAGGTGAAGACACAGAGGCAAAGAGAGGTGAAATAACTGGCCCCAGATTCTGATCAGTGAGGTGGCCGAATGGAGGGTATACGTGAACACAACGACATAATGACACGCATGTTAACAGTCTAAACTTAAGCAAAGTGCACTGACATTTATAATCTAGAACATGTACACTTATGTAATATACAGAATGCATAACTATTTACATATACAATTGTATAGAATGTTTTTACTATATCACTGTCATCCCGTTGCTCATCGATTTGTTCGAGCAGGCACCAGTAATGTCTCTCATTGAGAGACTTATCGTTACTGTTTTTGGCATATCCAATACGCACTGTTAACTCGATACTCTTGGTAGTTTGCCGGGCTCTCCGAGAGGGGCAGAAGAATCAAACTCGGGTCGGCCGCGTGAAAGGCAAACGCCCAACCGCTGTGCTATTGCTCCAGCCCCCTGTACTATATATAAATATAAAATTTGTCTAAAATTTTCAAGTATATAACATAAATGTATTTTTGGTTTTGTGGCCACAAGTAGTAACACACAGGGACATATCCCAGTTCTGTGTATGGAGGGTTGCTCCTGGCAGCACTGAGGGGGGAGAATACAGTGCTGGGGTCAACACATGCATCTCACATGCAGAGCATGTACTCAGTCCTTTGGCTATGTCTTTAACCCCATAAATATGAAGGTTGACAGAAGAATTTGAGAGCCATTACACATCAATGTAGATGGAGACACTGAATGTGATCAAATTATGTCCAAATTCTTCTTTTCCTTTTCTACCACTTATTTTAAGACTATTTGGTGTTTTTCTTTTTTGGGGGGTGGGGGTGTTTGGGGGCCACACCTGACAATGCTCAAGAGTTACTCGTGGCTCTACATAGGAAAAGCTCCTGCTGGTGCTTGCGGGATCATACAGGGTGTCTGGGATTAAACATGGGCCCGCCACATACAAGGCAAGTGCCCTACCTGCTATACTATCTCTCCAACCCCTGTCCACAATTCTTTTACAATCCTTTTTCTTTTTAAAAGTTGCAAACTAGGGGCTGGAGAGATAATACAGTGGTTAGGGCACTTGTTTTGTACACAGATGAGTTGGGTTCAATCCCTAACATCCCATATGGTCTCCCAAGCACCACCAGGAGAGATTCCTGCATGCTGAGCATTTCCGTGCGTGACCCAAAAATCCAAAACCAAACTGAAAACAAAGTAAAAACAAACAAACCAATAAAAAAGGGTGGAAACTAATTTCCTCCCATTGGGTGTAGGCTCATTTAGTAGCCGCTTCCAACAGAAGGTAACGGACATGACCATGTAAGACTTCACGTATTAGGCAGAAGCTTCACCCTGGTGACTCTCAGGTTGTTCACTTTGAGGAAGTCAGCTGCTGTGTTGTAAGGATATGTAAGCACTAGGTAAAGACCCAACTGGGGAGGAGCTGAGGCTTCCTGCCAATAAGCAGCACCAACCTATTGGCCAAGTGAAGGCACTCTCCTGGAGGCAGAGGTCCTAGCCCCCATTAGAGCAAGCCTTTAGATAACTACACTCTAGATACCACGGTCAAGGTCCTTGTGAGCCACAATCAACCACATTCCCAGTCCATTGAAACTGAGATCATGGGATTACTGTTTCAAACTAAGTAGTGGACAATTAGCTATAATAAAAGGCAACCAAAACAATTAAGTGTCCCTCTGTAAATTAAAAAAAAAAAGGAAGCTGGAGCTATTTAGCTTTGAGCAGTTCAGTTCTTCTGGCAAAACTTTTTTCCATTCTTAGGTGGACTTATGAAGTGAACCTATTGCCTCAAAACATTCACCTCCCTTAGCCTCTTGCATCCTGATTATCCACTCACCAAACCAGCTTTGGATGATGATTTTTATTCCCCAAATACCTTCAGGGAGAGAATGAAATAATAATACAGCACTGAAGGTATTTCTGGGTTCCGCCATGACTTTTTTTTCAGGGAATCTTAATAAATGGTTTCTGATTATGATTTGGCTTCCTGTGGAGGCCTTTCTGTGTTGATTGTATGGACGTTGAGTGCATCTGCTCCTTCTGATGATGACTCCTCAGCAAATTAACAAGGGAGCATTGCTGGGTCTATTTCCCTGATTTCTAGTTGGTATGATTCAATCTCTTGGGGTGAGCATTCCCAGTGTTCTGATGAAAATGAGTGTTCCCACCTACATTCAGAGACCCCAGTACACAATGGCCTTTGTCACAAGCATCATACCACTTTTCAGGGGGCAAGTAGCCTTGAATGAAATGTGAATTCAATGTATTCTCTCTACTAGGAAGACCTGGAGTCCTTATAATTTCTATTAATTCATCACATTTGTGCTGCAGTTTCTATAATTATCCACCTTAATATCACCTTATTCAGTAGAAAGTGGAAAATGGAAGACCAAGAACAGAGGTTCAGTGTTGCCAATTTACCTCCATTTTTTGAATACATTCTCTATTATTGCTGTGAATAAGGAGCAGAGATGTAAGAATTTAGTGGATATTTTATGAAGGTTAAAATTAACAATTTATTATTTATAAACCAGTGACACCGGGAAAGTAAAAAATTTTTTGAACAGCTATAATTAAGGACACCAGGGATTAGAAAACTGTCCCAATGAGTCTTTGAGTGACACAGTGTGTGTTTAAATACCAAGTCTGGTATTATTACTACACAATGGTATGTCAATGTTTAAGGGCTCCAGTTGTTAGTAAATTACCCTTAAATTGCTATTTTATTGTACCCTTGTTTTCAGTTTAATAACATTTACCATAAAGGGGCTTCTCACAAGTGTATTTAGGCAATTTGTTCATGCGAGAAATGGATAGAAATTAAGCACACACACACACAAGAAATACTGGTTAAATAAATGTGTCAGGCCAGAAAGATAGCACAGGGGTTAAGGCACTTGCTTTGCACACAAATGATCCTAGTTAAATCCATGGCACTGTAGACACTGCATATAATTCCCCAAGCACACCCCCCACCCCGAGAATGACTGGATGTGGACCCAATCCCTTTCTCTGCCCCGCTATAATAAATGTGCTAAAAGGCAGGAATTCTTATGGGGCTTTAATAGCCTCATGATCCTTTGAAAAATTTGTAACACAAACTCAATCCTAGACATATGTAATGACAGCTTCTAAATTCAGTGCAACTCTGCACAACCCAAGGACAGATGGTCAATGCTAATATCATCTACCGTGTGCTTGGTACAGCTGAGTGTTGACTCAGAGCACGTGAAAAATAGAGAGGAAATGACAATACCAACTTGGCAAATCATGGAATTCTTGTGTTGACACCTGTGCTTGCCTGTTCTCTCCCTGATCTGCTGGATATGACTAGATAAACATCTCTAGAATTTGGTGGAACTCTGAAACATCTGGATTAGACCAGATATTAGGGAGGACTCATATAATTTTGGAGTTGTTGGGTCCCTATAGAGCCCAAGCAGCACCTCATTCTCTAATCCTTGCATTGAGCTGGTGATTCTATTGACCGAGAACCAGCAAGTGTGGTCCCATAAGTGCCACCTGGAAGCCTTGTATTCATTAGGAAAGGGGGAAGGCATCTGTACCCTGACCCCTTCCCTAGCCACCATCCCATCACTCAAACTTTCCCAGAGGCCATGAAGTCTGTTAAGGTATTGGTCATTTTCAGGCACCTGATTATTCTCAAAAGGCAAGAACCAGAGACCACTGGCCCCTGCAGTCCCTACCATGACCTATTAGCCATGTCAGAGCATTCTGTTCCTCTCTTCAGTGGGGACTTTCCACTTTAGTCCATTTTTTTCCCTGGTTTCTGGTTGGGTGGTGCTCCAGGTGGGCATCTTTTCTCCTGAAGATGATAGCCCAACAGTGAGTGCCTCCTTAGAGCCCAGTCAATGGCTCCAGTTAGAGTAGGACCCCCATTACCTGCTAACCTTCACCACCACTCTTGTTTCTGATTCCTCTTGCAGTGGCAACTCTTCCAATTCAGAGGTGACCCATTTTTATATGGGTTGGCTTCCTGATCACTTGCCTCAGACTGGACCTGTGTCCTTAGGAGCTCAGAGCTGACTCCAACTCAGGTTTCTCTCCAATTTCAGACTCTTGTATCCAACTGATCTTCTCTCTCCTCAGGAACAGTCTCAAGGTAGACATTTCCCAAACTGAATTCTTGTTCTCTCTCATAGAGGTCCATCTTCTTTTTTTCCTATTTATCTAGAAAATTATTCTTCTATCTTTCCAATAACCAGGGCAAAATTTTGGTGTCTCTATTTCTTCTTTATCTTATATCCTATACTTGATATTTGAACTAATCCTGTGGTCTGTATCTTCAAAGTATAAGCAGAATCTGACTACCTCTCACCAAGTTTTTGCCAGTTATCAATATTACACCAGGAAGGATCTTTTTCACATTCTGATCCAATATCCTAACACTGTTTCTTTTTCTCCTAGTGAAATAAGGACCTACCCAGACCCTGTATGACCAATCACCACTACTATCCTTCATTCCAGTCCATCCAGACTTCCATGTTATTTCTTTAGCCAGACAGGTGCCAACTTCCCCAACTTTGCACTTGCTATTTCCAATGCCGAGAATGCTTTCTCCCAAGACTTACATTTAGCCTCCCTTGGTTCTGCTTTGTTAAATGCCACCTTCTTAGATCTCTTCTATGCCATTTAAAAACATTTATTATTGTTGTTATTTTGGGTTTTGGAGGCCACACCCAGTAGTGCTTGGGGGTCTCCAGACTCACTTCTGGCAGTGCTTGGAGGACCATAAGGTGCCAAGGATCAAACCAGAGTCAGTTGCAAACAAGGCATGCCCTTCAGTGCTGTACGATCTCTCTGGTCCTATCCATATCATTTAAGTTATCCACAGCAAGTGAGTCCCCCTTCATTCTCCCCAACCATAATTTGCTTCCCCTCACAGTCCTTAATGACATGTCATATGCTACATGCACCATGTATTTTCTATTGCTCTACTACAGTGCAAGTTCCAGAGAATCAGGATGATGTCCCTGTTTTATCCACACACTGACATTTCTTCACGAATCACATTTTTAACACACTCTGGGATTTCTTACTCAAAATCTTAGGTTTTGCCTGAAAATGTTCTCCAGTGAAAAGTGATGGATAGAGTGACCTAAAACAACAGTAGGTGTCATGTCAACCCAGAATTGTTGGGTCACATCTTTCTCATTTGGCTGTCTAGTTCTCTAATTACCTTTACCGTTAAAATCAAATTTGAAAAAGGTACATGTAAAAGATGAAAATTAAGTGATTAGCTGAAATTTCAAAACCTTTACTATATTCTTCTCAGTATTCTGTTTAGGATGGAAAATTTCCCAATGTGCTAGGGAACAAAAGCATAATGGGTGCTTTTCCTGATTGTCACTGACACCAATTAAAGTAATCTTCATGATAAAGATTTGAGAGGCTTAGACAGCAGAATTAAATGTACTTAATACAACTCTTTCGCAAACATCTGTTGAAGAAAGCAAGCAAGCCAATGCCAATAGGACTGTGTTAAGGCTGTTTTATGTCCAAATTTTTGAGGCCATAAATGATTATGTTCTAATAAAACCTAATATGAATGAGCCTCCTAAGAGTCCTATAAATTAAATATGAAGAAAATGTTACCTCACACTTGACAAATACAAGACAAATCCTTACAAACCACATTCAGCTAGGATTTTTTTTTAATACCAAAAATCCCTCAGAGGAGAAGCTGTAAATGTTCTAAAAGCAGAAAGCTTTCCCACTCACTAATATTCAGTACCACCCTTGCATTCCCAGACCACTACTGACAAACCCCACATCCCACAAAATGGCTCTGCAACACTATATTTTAAAATAACATATTAGCAATCCTCATGTTGGCCCTGCAAAGAAGAAAAATGTACTTGGTCCAACTACCCATAGATTCAAGCCTTGTTGCATGAGCAGCACTAGAGGTCCAGGAAACCTACTGCAATACTCTTTGTTGATGAAAAACTTCCAGACCAAAGTCCTTGCCAGCGTCCATATGGAGTCCCAGAGGAGTATCGTGGGAGGAATATAAACACATTAAATCACAAAACAATAGTTTTCGTTTGATCAAATAAAAAAACGTACTGCACAACAACCACTTCCTACAATAGTCCTTCAATAGGTTTGTGAAAACGCACACTTTGTGGGAAGGGCTGGAGAGCACACGTCTGCCCTCTGACACCAGGGAGCCATTGCATGTCTTTAAATGTGTGGGAACTGTTAAGTCACTAGGTCCTGTGATTTTTCAAATAATGACAAAGTTGCTCAATAACTTAAAGACAAAAATGTCCCACTCGGAGAGATGGAAATCCAAAGCATAAGTGTGAATGTGAGATTCCTGTGATGTGATTGAATTGTGGAGATACTGTCCCCCACAAAAAGAATATATATGCTCCTCAAACATACATTAGCAAAGGTGATAGTAGCATTTATGCTTCATTCCTAGGAAATCTGACATCCATGTATCAGACAGGCTACGGAGAAAAGATGGATTTTATGGAAGCAAGAAAATGGAATCAAGTGACAAATGAACCGTTACTATATTTGACAAGGAAGACCTAGTTAATTGCACAAGGATGAAGTTGGGTGACCGCCACAGAATAGTTCCAATTGTCCTCATTAAGCAGAGCCCTGTAGAGGGAGTCAGAGGTACACCTCCTTTTCTGGCTTCTTCCTGAGCTATCCGTCAACTCCAGACATTTATGCAAAGATAAGCAGAAAAGGCAGCTTAATTTCACCTGTTACTTGTGCGCCCCACTTGATTTCAGGTTAGTAGGTCTTTGCTGCAATCAGAATAGATTTTTTTCAGACGATTCTGAAAAGGGGAGCTAATTTCGGAGCTAATTTCTTTGATTTCTTAAGTCCTTCAGGGCAAGGGGGTAAGAGAGATAAAGGATTGGAAATGGTAAAGGATGAGGGTCTCAATTCAGGAATAAGAATGCCCTTCTTCTGGGCAGCCAACGGTGCAATTAAACAGATGCAGCTGTCAGTGGCTACCCCAGTCTCAAAACTAACCACACGGGGCTAGACAGATACGACAGTAGGTAAGGCACCTGCCTTACCCTGAATACCTCTGAGCTCAGAGCTACAAATAAGCCCCAGCACAACCACATATGGCCCCAAACCAAAACCAAACCAACCAGACAAACAAACAAAAAAGACTGACCACATGGAATCCCCATCTTTTTTCCCCTTACTTGTTTTGTTTTGTTCTGGGGTCATATTGGGCAGTGTTCAGGGCTTAATCCTGAAGACCATGGGCAAGGCAAATGCCCCACCCATCATACTTTCTCTCTGGCCCCAGAATCCTTAAGTTGACTTTTTGTGTATTGTGGGGATGTTGCAGGGGGAGACAAGAGCTGAGAACCCATAGTTATGTCTATGGATAAGAGATCCTCCTGAGTTTCAAATAGTTCATCTAGAACTCTAAACCAAAGGAATACAACCAACAGTGAGGACAATTGCCCAAACTGATGCAGAGCTGGGGGTATCGGCAAGGCCCATTTTTTAATTGAATCACAGTGATATTCGCAGTTACAAAGTTCTCCATGATTGGATTTCAGTCATATAATGTTCCTTCACCAGTGTACATTCATACCACCAGTATCCCTAGTTTCCCTCCCACCACATGCCTCTACTCTAGCGGGCCTCTATGGTAGGCAGTTATCTTCTTTCTTTAAAAATATTTTTTTCATTAAATTACCATGAGATACATGGTTACAAAGTTGTTCACTGTTGGGTTTAAGTCATACAATGTTCTAACACCCTTCCCTTCACCATTGTACATTTCCCACCACCAATGTCCCCAGTATCCCTTTAACCCCACCCCCACCCCAGTCTGCCTCTATGGCAATATGGCTGGCACTACTCTCTCTGTCTCTCTCTGTCTTTCTCCCTCTACCTCTCCCTCCCCCTCTCTCTCTCCCCCTGCCCCCACCTTTTGGGATTATGGTTTGGTTTACCTACTCCCAGCTCTCAGTTCTTGTCCAGAGTGATCATTTCCAGCTCTCACTGTCATAGTGGACTTCGCTACCCTAACTGCCCTCACCTTTCCATCACTTGTAGCAAGCTTCCAACCATGGGCCAGTCCTCCTGGTCCTTGTTTCTACTATCCTTGGGTATTAGTCTCCTGCTATTTTTTTATATCCCACAAATGAGAGACATGAGAAACACTTCTCTCTGAAGCTCAATTCTGTTTTAATCTAGCATACATTGTAACACCACCTTTGGAGTGGATGTACTTATCAATCCATCAGATATATATCATATATATACATAAATACACATACACACAGAGAGAGATGTTGGGAGTTGTCCTTTTCAGTGGGATGTGCAAGATCAGAGATAGCCACGGAGAAAGCTTTATACCACAAGAAATGCAATACAAACAATTTGGAGCAAATCAGAGGCAAAGGACTACTTTAAGAAGACCTCCATTCATATAACCAGAAAGCAAGTCTGTAAGGAGTAAAATATATTCTTAAAGTAGCCACAGAATCTCCACCAGACCTCCAGCTAATTTGTAATTCATTATTTATCAGAAAAACATGAAGAGCTTAACCAATTAATACTATACCCATAGACACTTAGCCTTGTCTGTTTAAATCATAGAAGAAATATTATTTATTGTGAAATACTTTCTGCTGTTCCAATATCCTACATATAGACCCCAAGCCTAGATTCCCCAAATACATCATTATCCATAATGTGGTTTAAGATTCCACATCTTAGTCAGAGAGACAGTACATAGATTAAAGCGTTTGCTTTGCTTGTGGCCAACCTTGGTTTGATAATTTAGTACTACATACAGTGCCCTAAGCAACACCAGGAGTGTGATCAGTGAGAAATTCCAGGTATGAACCCAAACTGACTCTCCCCAGTCCCCCCCACCCCCCACCCCCGGCACCATCACCACCACCACCACCACCACCACCATCACAAAAAAGCAAAGAATTTACTTCTCTCCTCAACTCCCATTTATCTACTCTGGCCCTTACTGTCTCTCTCTATCATATAGTTCAACTTGGATGACATACTTTCCCAGTTAGGCCACTGGCTCTTTGAGGACAGGGACAGGGTCACGGCTTCGATACCAGCGTCCTATATTCATTTGCTTATGCCAATGCTGATCCTAGGTTGGCTGGAACATTGACTAAGAAACATGCTCACTCTTCTATTAGTGCCCAGTGGTCACTACACATCTGAGTGTTCCTTCTCTGCTTCCTCTCTCCTTAGGGTTCTGGGGCCAGGGTAATGACCGCTGAATGGCAACAGGGGCTGATGGGACTGGTGAAAACAGCCCTGATGGGAAGTGGAGAGATGGTTTGTTTCACAGGTGACCCCTTGTCTCTCCCTATCAGCCCTTCCCTGCTATGCTCCAAGACCCTTGTTTAGGCTCTATCAAAGTGCACAAGCTGAACCGCTGGAGATTAGACCCCAAGATGCTGGTGGTCTCGGGGATTTAATCAAGCACTATAAGAACACTGATTGAGGTGAGAAAAAAAGGGAGCCAAAAAGGAGACATCACCAGGACTGAGGCACTCAGAGCACAGATTCAAGCTGTATCATCTGGGTTGAGATCCCAAGTCCATCTGGAAGCAAATATAACCTCTGGCAAGTCACTTAACCACTCTGTACACTTCCATTTCCTCACCTGCAACAAGGGATGCCTCCTAAGACTGGTGTGATGTTTGAGTTATTTAACCTGTGTCAAGCTGAGGCACCATCATCTGCCTTCCCCGCCCATATGAATGCTCTATGACTGTCAGTGACAGTCATTGTCCTCTCTGGGACTTGGATGATGCTCATGGGATCTTCTCTTACAGGCTGGGAAAGGGGAGAAGTCAAAGGCCTAACGCACTGGTTCACAAAGTTAGAGGGAGGTACGTGAGAGAATTCCACAAATGCAGATGCTGGGATCCCTTCTGAGACACAATGAATCAAAAACTCCAACTTTAAAATCAGCTCCAGGTGCTCTGGGCTCAGGCTTGAGCGTAAAAGTCCCTGGGCCGGGCATGAAGAGAAAATGATGGCCTCCAACGATGATCAGCAGATTAAGGCCGATGTCAAAACACATGATCAAAATAAATAACTTCCTACCAGGCGAAAGCTCGGAGAATTTCACCCAAAATAGTGGCAGAGGCCTATCTTTAATAGGAAGTTGTTGAATTTAAAAAAGAATTGCTTGCATGAGGCCCCAAGTTCAAGTACCAACACCAAATGACCTTCTGAGCACTGGTGAGAGTGGTGTTTGTGGACTTCTGGGCACTAACTGGGAGCCCCCCGCCAATTAAAAATTAAATAAATTAAATTTTGGGAGGCCACAACCTGTTGATGTTCAGGAGTTATTCCTGGCTCAGCTCTCAAGAATTACTTTTTGCGGGGCTTGGAGGACCATATAGGAAGCTACTGCAGATCGACACTTGGTCCACTGCATGCAAGGCAAATGCCCTACCTGCTCTACTATCCTCCAGGCCCTAAATGAAATTTTTTTAATTAAGCAAAACTTCATACTGTTTCCAGGAAATGCCAATTTTGCAAGTTTTCCATGTTGAGCCGTGGGAGAAGTGATAATACTTTCAAAGGAAAAAAGGAGCCAGTAATGGACCCACTTGGAATTTAAGAGTATCATAATCACAAACGGGCTGGAGAGATAAGGCACTCACCTTGCCTGACGCTGACCCCTTTGATTCCCAACACCCCATGCTCTGAGCAGAGAACCCTAAGCAGAGGAACTGAACTGGTCCCCAAGTCCAAACAGCTGAGCCAAGTCTGCCCAGGTCTGGGGGCTGGGGACCCATGAATAACCAAGGCGAGTATTTCCATCTTAAATTATCTTTACCTGGGGACTGGAGCGATAGCACAGCGTGTAGGGCACTTGCCTTGCACGTGACCGACCCGGGTTCGATTCCCAGCATCCCATATGGTCCCCTGAGCACCGCCAGGAGTAATTCCTGAGTGCAGAGCCAGGAGTAGCCCCTGAGCATCGCCAGGTGTGACCCAAAAAGAAAAAAAAGTTTTAAATTATCTTTACTAGTCACACTCTCACAAGTCACCTCTGCTTGCCGCTCTGAGCCACAGGAGGTCCTGAGGGAGGCAGCTGCAAACAAGAACATTACCTCTAAGCAGTTGCTCCGGAGAGCACTTTGGTGAAGAAGTAGCAACTCACTGGTCTGACGATGAGCCGCGAAATAGCAACAGAAGCAATATTCTCTTGATTAGAGGACCATAATATTTTGCGGCCTTTGGGGAGGGGGCACAGCTGCTGGTCAGTTATATGGAGCTGAACACATTACAGTTGAACCAGATGTTAGATGAAAAGTTTTGAGTTGATGGAATTATCACATAAGAGACTGCTCCATCGCCTCCCTCTCTACTTTGTCCTCCTTTTCTTCCCTCCTCTGGTGTTCACTGGGCACCAGCTCATCATTATTGAGTGTTAAGCAGGGCATTGTGATGTCAGCAGCAACAGTTCCAGGCTCCAGAGGGAGATGCCAGAGCTGGCACTCACAGGCCAACCCTGTGGAGTGGGGGACATGAAGTGTCTCTGATGGGGGCTCCTAGGCAGCCTGGGGTAAGCCAGGGTCCCTCCATTTACTCAGCAACAGCTCAGGTCTCAGCTCCGTGCATCTGAATCCTCCCCTTTCCCCAAGTGCTCCAAGGCATCAGGGACACAGAGGCCCGGAGGAAGCTCTCCCAGGTTACACTGGCAGAGAGTGTAGCAGTGGGCAGTGCCAAGACTCCCTGACCATTTCTCCACACCCATGCAGGGATCCAGTTGCCTTTTATAGAAAGTTTCTATACAACTTCTGTTCCTAACCTCAATCACAAGCAAAGTTGGTCAGCATTCTGCATGTTTCCCAAAGCACTGTGACCCATCCAGGTTCCTGACTTAACCCAATGCCCTACTCAGGACCATGAAAACAACCAGTCTATGCTGGAAACAGAATTCTACATCTTCTTCTCAGGCTGCTATTCTGTTTTAATTTTAAACGTGATGCATTTAGGGTTCTAGGAATTGAGAAACTGGCTTTGATTCTCAGAAAAGTCAGCAGCTGATCACCTACAGCCCTTTCTGCTCTGTTTTCACTCTGTAGGCTGACATTTCTAGTGTCAATGCAGAGAGAGGAAAGACTAATATAAGAGTTTGTTTCGTCATAGCACCATATATTTTAAAAGTTATCTGAAGGTTATCTCAACTAAGAATTAGAGCTCAGGTAGGGAGAGCCTTTGGGAGAAAAAGCAGTGTAAGGAGGCAGAGGGATAGTACAATGGGTAGGGCTCTTGCCTTGCACATGCCTACCCGGGTTCCATCCCTGGCATCATATATGGTCCCCCAAATACTTAGGAATCAGGAGTAATTCCTAAGGCAGAACCAGGAGTAACCCCCAAGGATTGCAGGGTGTGGCCCAAAAAACAGAACAAAACAAATTTAAAAAGAAAGAAAGAAAGAAAAGGTAGCCAAGCCCTTGGAACAAGGTCTGACAGTGAAGGTGAAGGACAGATATAGAACCTTCAGCCCAGGGTTTGCTTTCCTCATCACAGACCAGATTCTGGGACCTAAATAAAGGTCGAAAGCCCACAAATGGGAGAAACTAGCTCATTAATAAAACAAGCAATGGGCCAGGCTAGCAGAAGATCCCCAGCCAATAAGTGACTTGGTTTCTCAACGGGACAGAAGTACAATTTCAAACGTGTAGTAAATAAAATAAAACTTCATTGTAAAAGAGCCCCGAGAGTCCCCCATGTGACCCGCCTTTGCTGCTGTCTCATGTGACTGGCCTCCCAATTTAGAGTGTAACCAACTCCCAATGACCTGTAATAACACCATTCCCAAATTAGAGCTCTCAATTTGACTTGGCCTCCGTCCTTCCCTCAAAGCAAAATAAAGCATCCGTTTTCTTTTTTTCACATTCATAATACTCTCCTTTTTGAGTTGCCAACTCAAACCCTGCTCTAGTCAGATTGAGCCCTTCCTCTATTTTTTTTTCCCCTTCTCCTTCTGCTTAGCCAAAGAGCCTGATGGAAAAACACCAAGAGACAAAAACAAAAACAAAATCAGACGAAAATTCCAAGTAAGTGACATTCAGCTGGAAAAGCTATGATTCACATGCAAATAAAAATCTCCCTGAATTCACTGTTACATGACGCAAGCTCCTGGCATCGACATGAAAAGGGCAGAATGAAATCACCCACAATTAAACTCACGCTGGAATACTGGAATTCGCTGGCTTGGCCTCTCCAGCTAATGATAAGAAAAGCCCCGACTGTAACAGAATGAAGCTAATGGTGCTGGATCCCAGGGTTGCCCCAGTCAGCTTGACATCTGTCCCTGAGCATTCCCTGACCACTGTTCCTCACATACCCTAGACCCTCCCATGGCCCGGTACCACCTCTCTGGACATGGGGCTCACACAGGTATCCCGAGGGGCTGACAGGACAGGAGAGGACTGTAAAAAGGATCCTGGGGTATTCCCCATAGCCCTACTCCATGTACAAGAAGAAAAATGTCAGTGTGTAAGAAGAGGACTTACACATTTAGGGAGCTTTAGGGAGATCACCCCCAAACTGGGCAGAGCCTTTGTCTGAGTTTCAAGCAACATTAACCTGTGATCTCACATCAGAGATGAATCCAGAGAGGGTGGAGCAAGTCGTATGTGCTGACTGGGAGAGAGTTCACTCTCCCACTTCCTCACCTCTCCTGAGGGGTGAGGGGCTCCAAGTTGAGGGGCTGCCACATGCCATCTGCCTGAGACTCAGGATTCTGGAGAGAGAAGGGCCCTCAGAATTTCTCTGGTTCTTCCTTCATGGGATCCCGGGCTGTACACTACCCTCAGCCCAGCTTCCGATTCCTCTTTAAGGCTACCTGACTGAACTGCTCCTGAACCACGGGGACCCCACTTCCTCCACCCAACAGAAGACTTCTGAAGCCAACAGTAACCTCCCCTCAGTCCCTACCTTTTCCACAAAGGTCAGATTTTCTCAAACTGCAAGGAACAAATGTACACATCTATTTGTATATCCACACAGAATAGCGTTATTCACAGCAGACAAAAGCAACTCAAAAACAAAAATTAAAACAAAAATACACAACTAGGGGGCTGGAGCGATAGCACAGCGGGTAGGGCGTTTGCCTTGCACACGGCCTACCTGGGTTCGATTCCCAGCATCCCATATGGTCCCCTGAGCACCGCCAGGAGTAATTCCTGAGTGAAGAAACTGGAGTAACCCCTGTGCATCATTGGGTGTGACCCAAAAAGCAAAAAAACAAAAACAAAAACAAAAGCAACTCAAATGTCCATCAGCAGATGAATGGATAAGCAAAAACGTGATCTATAGGTGCAATGGGCATTATTTAGTCCTCAAAAGAAATGTAGTTCTGACACCCACTTTCACAGGGCTGAAACTTAAAGTCTTTTAGGCTGATTAAAAGGTTAGAGACACAAAACACAAATATTGTTGGATTCAATAGACATAAAGTAGGGGAACAGTGGTTATAAGGGTTGAAAGGAGAGGAGATCGGGAGATATTTTTTAATGTAAAAAGTTTCTTTAGGGATAGTGAAAAAACTTCAGAAAGTGCATAATGTGATGGTAAGCACTACACTGTGAATATAGTTAAGATAATATTAACTTGGAGCTGGAGTGATAGCACAGTGGGTAGGGTGTTTGCCTTGCACACGGCCGACCCGCGTTCGATTCCCAGCATCCTATATGGTCCCCCAAGGACTGCCAAGGGCAGTTCCTGAGTGCAAAGCCAGGAGTGACCCCTGTGCATCAGCGGGTGTGACACAAAAAGCAAAATAAATAAATAAATAAATAAAATAATACTAACTTAAAATCAAATTAAATATGGCTAAAAGTGACCATTGTTAATATGTTTTGCACAATTAAAAAACTTTCAATAGGAGCCAGAGAGATAGTACAACATGGGTATGGTGCTAGCCTCAATCTCTAGCACTACATGGGGTTTCCTGAGACCCCAGGAGTGATTCCCAAGCACAAAGCCAGGAGTAAGCCCTGGACACATCCAGTGTAGCCCAAAATACAAATAAAAATTTTAAAAATAAATTTCCTCCCCCTTTCACACAATATAGCTATCTCCCTAAAGGCCTTTTTTTTTTTTTAATTTTTGCTAAAAATCTCCAGTTCCTTTTGGTAATCTTTTGATAATAAGATTTTATCTCTCTCTGGTCTTCTGGAGGCTCTCCTGGCACTCTGAGAAGCAGGTGCCCAATGCAAGCTGCCTCCTTCTCCACGGCTCTCTCTGAGCCACAGAATGGGCCTGGTGTCAGCATACTTTGGCTATTGGAATAACGATTCTGGGGTTAAAAAGAACACAGCCAGACCCCCTCCTGCCCCCAGCTGCTGCTGCCACAGCCCAGATCTACTTCGAAGACAGCTGTGGGCAGCTGTAGCGGAGAAGAAAACCCAGCAAGAAGCAACTAGGGGCCATGGGCTAGGGCAGAGTACACTCTGTCTCTCTACATACTCCAAGTGTTTCTCATGAGTGTCTGTCGAACAGGAGGCATATCAGGGTTGCCTCTTCTTAGCCAACAGCCACCAGCCCTGAGCCACCCACTTGTTGCTAAGTGCACTCTACCACCAATTCCCCGCCCCCCCCCCCCGCAGGATGACCCCCTTGACCCCCCTTGATCCATCTGGAAAAGGTTTGAAAGCTGGAGGCAGGCAAGCTCCCTGTTGCATTTTAAAGTCTGTTGAGACAGAGGAGCTGGGCTGTTGGTCTGATTCCATGGGTGAGTAATCCATTTCCTGAAAGCAAATGCTCACCCTTTGGAAGAGCACCAGCGTTTTTGGGGGGCTGCTGGACGTGTCAGTAACTTGGTAAATATTTATTGGCACAAACCACAGGGCTTTTCTAGGAATGTCGGTTAATTTGCTAAATTAATGACCCCTAGGGTGGCACCCTTAAGAAACGTTCATTCTTCTCTAATGGGTGAGTAATGTGTGCCTGGGATGGGAGGGAACAGGGACTTCGCTCACTACTTAGAATAACCACATATAAATTAAAACCAGGCCTGCCATTCAATTCTCTACCTTCTTAGCACTCTAGACTCCTGATTTCTATTTCTCTTTGAGTCAACGATGGGTTGACTTTGGAAAACTCTGCCCTTGATGCCAATATTTTGCCTGGAGTTTGACATGACAGGGTTTGAAAAACACCTTCTCTGTAAACCTACCGGCCCTGGGGATTCGGTAGGGAAGATTGAAGCCCTCTGCTCATGATTAGCCTGTGCCCACCTCAATCGGCTTGGAGTCATTCATCCTGTTCTCCTGGGTGGAACAATTTTGGTTTTCATTTGCTGACTTGAACAAACCTTAGCTTTGGTGGTGGCGGGGTGCAGTAACTTCGTATTATCAACACCCTAAATATGAACATCACTGGAACCATGGCACCTAAACTATCATTTTGAAAGTGATGAAAATAAAAAAAGAAGAAAAAGACTACCTTTAAAAACAAAGAGGTGAGCTCTTGCGGGTTCAAATGCTCACTTAACACCTAAAAAAGCAATCTTTCCTCCCTCCTTCATAAAACAGCCATCTAAACATTCAGAATAAGGAGACATAGACAGGAAAGACTGGAGCACTGTGTTGGCAAGAGAATGAGTGTGTATGTGGCGGCGGGGTGGGGTGGGGGGGTGGATTCTGCTTCAGGAATCCGGCTGAGAAGAGATTGGCTGCGGGAGACTCCTGGAGGTTCACAGAGTTCGTGGGAGCAGAGCTCATACTGGAATTCCTATGTCAAGGTCACCCGTTTCAGAACCAGTCCTGTGAGTCAAGTCTGTGGGACTGTATTGCGCTCAGTCAGCACTCACAAGGCTTTTCTTAGGTATAGAGAGAGGCTTCCCTACCTGTGCCTCACAGCCCATTGTGACTGAGTTTTACGTGGATCTGACCGGATTTCCTGGATTCGATGCCATCTCCCTGTTTATCCCATCCCTGTCTGCAGGGAGGGACTCTCAGTGCAGTGCAGCCATGCTGCATCCCAGCGTGCGCAGGCCCCTGCTGGGCAGGTACAGGGCAGCTGGCAAAGGGAAAACCAGGTGCTGACTGCCCAGACCACAGATAGCCAGCTGTGCTGAAACCAATTTCCCTTGTGGGTTCATTTCCCTCTTTTCCAACAGGCCCTGCAACCTAGGTGGCGGCAACACTTCACAGAAGTCACCAACTGCTGCATGCACTGGCTGGCAAACCAGCACTGGTTCCTCGTCTATTTCCTTTTCTGCTCTAGCTTGGCACATGTTTATTCCCCATTGCATTGTCTTTTTTTTTTTATTTATCTTTTTAAGAATGCAGCTGCTGTCAGAGGGTAGATTCAGAGCAGAACATTCTGGGATTTAATTATGTGTGGAGAAACTCCAGCTAAAAAGCTTTTGGGGACAAAAGTAAAAGCTTAAAATATAACTGATGAAGTGTAAGAAAAAATTATTATAAAATGTTAAAATTGTTGTCCACGAATGGGGCTCAAGTGGTAGAACACACGTACAGCATTTGATCCCTGGTACCACAGTGCTCCCAGAGCACTGATGACTGGGTGTGGCCCTAGTGACCCCCCTGAGCATTGCTAAGTGTTGCCCTCACAATTATAATTTAAAATATTATCAGAATTTCACAAGCAGTGCTCAGGAGACCCAGGGTCCATCCAAGTATTCTCTGCAAACAGGGCCACTGGTGCAATGCAGGGCCTGAGGATGCAGCGTTGCCCATGGCCTACAGGGCTGGAGTATCCCAGACTACCCCTGCAGTGATTGGAAGCCTCCAGGAACTCACGTGGCAATGCCCAGGGGACCAGATGGTGCCAGGGATTGAATAAGGGTTGGCCACAAGCAAGGGATGCGTCTTAACCCATATTTCTAGCCCTCCCATTTTTTTTATAAAGGTAATATTAGGAGAGAAGCTTTTTATCAATAGGATACATAAGTTTTGTGCTATATAGCAAGTACAAATGGATGACATTGACAGTCCAACTCCCTAAATAATTAGAACTTAGCACTCTACTGTGGAGCCCAGGATCTTAACTCAAGGCCCACCTTTGCCCCCTACCTACTCGCTGACCTAAAGGTTTCTATTCCCCACTTGTACAATGAAGATAACAGTCTATCTCTTCTTTTCTTTCCCATACTAGGTCCTAGGAGGATTCAATGAGCATATCACTGTATCACTGTCATCCCGTTGCTCATCAATTTGCTCGAGTGGGTAATGTCTCCCTTGTGAGACTTGTTGTTACTGTTTTTGGCATATCGAATATGCCACAGGTAGCTCGCTGGCTCTGAAGTGTGGGCGAGATACTCTCGGTAGCTTGCCGGGCTCTCTGAGAGGGACGGAGGAATCGAACCTGGGTCGGCCGTGTGCAAGGCAAATGCTCTACCCACTGTGCTATAGCTCCAGCCCTCAATGGGCATAGTAGCGTGAAAATATTTTGTAAATGTAAAAGCACTGCTGAGATAAAAGTGTGTGTGTGCGCGCGCACACACACACACACACACACACACACACACACATACACAGGGGCAGTGAGGGAAGGGAAGGAAGGAAAGGAGGAAGGTTCTGAGCTAGGGACCCAGATTCAGTATATTTGCCCCTCACTTGCTTTTGGTTCCAGGGAAGTCACTGTATTTTATATTTCTGTGTCTTCCTTCCTTATATACAGACAGATATAAGTCTGTCCTGGAGAGATAGAGAGGAGGGAAAAAAAAACGACTAAAATAATAGAGATCGGAAGCTGACCTGGAATGAGCGAACTTTCTGAGTGCTGACAGTTCATGCACCCTCTAGACTATGCTCCAGGTACTTGCACATACCCAGTGGACTGGCCTCTCTGTGACCCAGACCACCAAGGCCACACAGTGGGCTGAGAACATGTCTCCTCCTTCATCCACGGTTCCTCAACCATACGTGCCTTTAGTGGACACTCCCTTGAGCCATATGCCCAGAATAGTTGTTGGGTTGCTTCCTGAAAGGCCTGTATCCAAACACCGTATGTTACAGGACCATAATTATTTTATGGTCTTGCTTCAATAGCTCTGTGCTTCTGTGTTTCTTCTGAGAGCAGATCTTACATCCATCATAAATCTTTCCATCATCTGGAGCAGTGGTCACAGTTTATTTCGACTGCTAGTCACTGGGAGATTTCCAATCCTCATTTTGTTTTATCTTAAAGAAACGGGAGTTAGTCTCCTTGCATTTCTTACCGCTCCCCCCTTTTTGGCCCCAGTTAGATGTGACTAAAATTTTCACTGAAATTACCAGTATCTCCCACACGGAATAACTGATATTTGGGGGGGTCCTAAGCAGAGTTCAGGGTACATGGGTGCCACCCCCAGTGATTGTCAACCAGGCAGGATGGGTCAATACTTGCTTGGGCTGGTGATGTGCCAGCAGGATGATCCCAGCAGTGCATGGGAGCCACCAGGGATATAACAGGCAATGTCCAGGGTGCTATACCAGGTGGTACTAGGGATCAAACTTGGGGCCTTGTGCATGCAAAGGCATGTGCCCTCGAGCTGAGCTAGTTTGAATTCTAACTTACTAATAGATAAGATTTGTGAAGAACTTCATTTTCTTCAAGTTTTAAATGTTTCTCTCTCTACCTTTTAACATTATTCAAATTTCCAAGTAAGCCTAACAGGCTAAGTAGTGGGGAAACTGAGGCTCATGCAGGTACAACCCTAGGTCCCTCTTACCTGCACCCACTGCCTTCTCTTTGAGAGGCCAGGCTAGACTGGCTGCAGGTAAGGTTCGCATGGCGCAGTCTGTGTTTTCTTCCTACAAATGAATCTAAACCAAGAGGGACACCGACAATTTCATAACAAGTTTAAGAGCAAATCCCAGCATGTTTCCAAAGTAAGCGAAAATCAAATTCTCAAAACAAATAAGACACTGCTCTCTTCGTTCTCTGAATTGAGCATATCCAAGGAGGGGCAAAGAGCCTTCAGAACACACTATTCTCAAACAATGACAACATTCTTGCTGGCAGGGTCCCCTGAAAAGATGACAAGCATGAAGTATTTTTTGACTTGACATAGCAACAAGTGCCTGAAGTTTAAAAAAAAAAAGTGAAAATGTAATTTGTTTCATTAGGTCTACATAATGCTGGCTACTCTGAAGTTTTCTTCAAGATTTAACATTATAAAGGGAAGAAAAAAAAGGTTTCTGGATCTTGTTTTAGTTAAAATTCATGTTTCAATTTTCCAGATAAGGCTACTCATTAATGTGCTTAAATTTAACTCACTTCCCTTTAGCTGTCTCCCTCTGAATAACTGTGTCAAAAAGTGTATGAATGTTAATTTACCTACATTACAACCTACATTATAAAACCTACATTACACCCTAAAACATAATCTCTGATCACAATCCAGAAATGGCCATAGTTCAAGTCTCATAGCCACAAGCCTGAGCATTACACCATGTTGGTAGATAGCAACTCATAGAAGATGCTGGAAGAAATGAATGGCAAGCTTTGTCTCACAGTGATTCACTAATAAAATAAAATTTAAAAAAAAAAGAATGAATGGCAAGGCCAGGGAACATGGCTCAGCAGCAGAGAACATGCCTCGTTTGTGCAATGCCCTGTGTTCAATCATCAGCATCATAAAGAGACAAAAGTCGCAATTATCAAGACCCAATTCACCATAGTGGCGTTTATTAATTTTTTTAGGTGAGAGCACATACCTATGATATTTGAAAGCAAATCAGGCTGCTACATGCATGCACTCCAGCCCTTTGAACCATTTCCCTGGCCCTTTTATTTTTATTTTCTTGCACATAAGGTTTTTTTCCAAACAGAAAACGGTGAAACAGTGGCATTTACATTTAGACCAATACTATTGCTTCTATGCAGAGTTCTAAATCCATAAACACAAGAAACCTATGGGGGCTGGAGTGATATCACAATGGGTAGGGAGTTTGCCTTGCAAGAGGCTGACCCGGGTTCAAATCCCAGCATCCCATATGGTCCCCTGAGCACTGCCAGTAGTAATTCCTGAGTGAAGAGCCAGGAGTAACCCCTGTGCATTGCCGGGTGTGACCGAAAAAGAAAAAAAAAAAGAAAGAAACCTATGAACAGATTTCTGTCTAAAGAAATGCCGAGTCACCTCAGAAATGCTAGTGAGAGTTTTTAGAAGACCTAACACAAGGGGTTGGAGAGATAGTGCAGCAGGTAAGGTTCTTGCCTTGCATGCAGCTGACTTGGGTTCAATCCTGGCATCCCATATGGTTCCCAGAGCACGACCAAGAGTGATTTCTAAGTGCAGAGTCAGGAGTAATCCCTAAGTGCCACCATGTGGGGGGGTGGGGGGTGGGGGAAAACACAAGAATGAACAATGGTGGTGAGTTGGCTATGGCTACCTATGAACAGAAGGTAAGGGAAGAGAGCCCGCAGGGACTACACACACACACACACTCACACACACACACACACACACACACACACACACACTCATTTCCCACTGTCATTTCACCTTCTATCTTCACTAACCTAGCTCTCATATGAGATCCTCCCATCAAATCTTGCAGACTATCAGAGGTATTTCTTTCCACATGCTCTCAGAGAGGGACTTGGTAGGAGGAGCAGATGGAAGAGTAACCATGGAGAAAGAAGCCATGCAAAGCTATTCGGCTTAATGCTGCCATCCATTTGCAGACAGAACCTCAGGGATATAGCACTGGGCTCTCTGTCTAGAAAGGGAATCTCTTGTGCTTCCGTTCCTTTCTTCCGTTCCGAGAAGAAAATAAACATAAAACCAGTCATTTTTATAGCAGAAAGAGCATCCAAAGCCTCTGCATATGGTGAGAGGATGTAAAGATAGATATCTTCCCAGAATGGCTTCATCTAAAGACCCTTAATACTACCAGCTAAACCCCTCAGCTCACACTCTCGTTTCATCCCGAAGTGTCCAATGAACCCTGCATAATCTGAAAAAGGAAATGACGTTTAAATGTTTTGGGTTACAGACTGGTATTCTTAGCACTTTTAGAAAAGATGAGATTGTTTTCCTCATAATTCATTGATCATATTTGCCCTTATGTCTTAAGAGCATGTAGCAGCAAGCTATTGTTAGATGAGACAGGATCAGGATAAAGTGGGTGAGTTGTGTGGCGTACTGTTCATTCTCATCTCTTCTTTTCTTTTTTTGTTTTTTGGCTACACCCAGCCATGGTCAGGTCTTACTCCTGGCTCTGTGCTCATGGATCACTCTTGGTGAGTTTTGGTGACCATAAAGGGTCCTGGGGATTGAATACGGGCTGGCTGCATGCAAGGTAAACACCCTGCCCACTGTACTATCTTCTTTTGCTGGAAATATTTCCTAAATTCCTACTTTCCAATTAGCATCTACAAAATAAATCCCTGGTCCCATGGACTTTACACATTTAAAAATAATGACAAACCAACTTTAACAAATATTTGACCTTCTGTTCCAATTTCCAAGAATGATGGAAAGCTGGCTCATTTGTGAGTTCCAAGTCCCAGCAGTCTGTCAGACATAAAACTCAAATATGAGTCAATAAAAAATAAGCATTTTGGGAGGGGCGGTAGCTCAGAGAGTTGGGAATCAAATGTTTATGATTTCTATGCATGCTTATTAGAATAAAGGTTATTATTATATATGAATGTTCTGCATGAAGGAGTCCCATGTTCAACCCCTGGCTCTGTATGGCCCCCTAAGCACCACTGGGAGAGAACGCTGAGCACTGAGCCAGGAATAGTCCAAGTCCCAAAAGCCAAAACAATTTTAGAAATTAGCATATGAACTCTCTTTCTTCCTTCAACCCTTTCCTTCCTATTATTTTTTGTTTATTAGTTTTAAATTTAAAACAATACAAAGACTGAGGACTGACACTTGGAGTCTTACTTGGAGACAAGACTGGATTAAGCAGAAGGCCAAATAAAAGGTTCAGATTATGCAAGGTTTCAATTATTCATGTATTACACACATATATGTATATACATATGTATACACATACATATATACATATATGTCTGTGCCCCCCCCACACACACAATAAAGGTAGGTGGATAAGTAGAGAAATGGCTGTTTACCACTGGAGGAGGACTGTCACTGTCATCCCGTTGCTCATCGATTTGCTCGAGTGGGCACCTGTAACGTCTCCATCGTGAGACTTGTTACTGCTTTTTGGGGGGGGTGCATATCGAATACGCCACAGGTAGCTTGCCAGGCTCTGCCATGCGGGCAAGATATTCTCAATAGCTTGCTGGGCTCTCCAAGAGGGGCGATGGAATCAAACCTGGGTCGGCTGCGTGCAAGGCAAACGCCCTACTGCTGTGCTATCACTCCAGTCCAAGTAGAGAAATAGAATGAGTAAATGAGGTCTTGCTGCAAGATAATTAGAGATTATTTCAAAAGTAGTCAGATAACTCTATGAGCCCAGGATACTAATTCAGTAGATAAAAGTACCCATGAGGGGCTGAATAAACATGACAGGGGTTAAGACTCTTGCCTTGCTCACGACTGCCCTGCATGCAATCCATGATTCTCCTGAGCCCTGCCGAGAGCAACCCCTGAGCACAGAGCCAGGAATAAACCCTGTGTGTGACCCAATCTTCCCTCCCAAATGCATAAGTAAATAAATAAATAAATATGCCCTTTAAACCAAACAGTTCCAACATCTGAGAGAATATTCTCCTATGACCAAAGCTAAATATTGTACTCTTGTGAACTCACAATAGTACAGAAGACTAATTAAAAGAGTGTCATGATCCTTGGGCATGATCTATGTTTTGGAGAAGCACCTTCTCTCGGCATCTGCAGACACGGAAGCTACTGGGAGAGCTACGGGAAGCCATGGAGACTTTGCTTTGTGTCACTAATAGTCACATATCGACTGGCTAGGAACTGTAGCTCAGAACTATGATTTCCATTACAAAGCCCCTGAAATGCCAGGAATGAGTCATGGCATTGTGCCTGGGCAGCACACTGATTTTCTCCATTAACCAGCCCATCCATACTGACAAGTTCCAGGAGAAAAGCTGAATGAGTGAGTTTTGGAGGGGAGGGAGGAACCACATTAGAATACTGTATGTGTGAAGGAGGTAGGGTGACAGTAATTGGGTTGTTATTTGTTA
Organism: Sorex araneus; assembly: GCF_027595985.1. Taxonomy (NCBI): domain Eukaryota; kingdom Metazoa; phylum Chordata; class Mammalia; order Eulipotyphla; family Soricidae; genus Sorex; species Sorex araneus. The sequence goes on from NC_073304.1 coordinate 45,229,501, forward strand.
TTGTTATTGTTGGATTCTCTTTAAACAGAAACATTTAGAAAATTCATTTCTCCAAGGCAGTAAAAAGCATAGATCCATCCAATTATAAAGATTCTAACACCATGACCAAACTCGTTACTCAAACATGACACTCTGTGGTAAAAAAAAAAAAACGACTAGGATCAATAAGAGCTTTTCAAGGACAATTCCATGGCTCTTTGAACACAGACCACTACCTCTGTGCACTCCAAATACCTTCTCTTGTTCTGAATTTCTTCCTCAGGCATCTTCACTATCTGACATATACGGAGAAATGGAAGTCACCGGTGGCTAGACAGCAGTTCGATAACCCAACGAGGGAAATATAAGGCAGAATTCAGATGGAGCAGGCACTGTCAACAAAGCTGACTATTGAAATGGACTCTGGCTTTAGGGAGAGGAAAATGCACAAATAGTGAGGCTCTAAGTGAGGGACCCTCTCTTGCTCTTGTCCTGCTCCTCTTCACCTTTCTAGTTAGGAAATTCAGGGTCCAAATACTTTTGGCTCTAACTCTTATTGAGAAGTGCTTCCTCTGTTTAAGATATATAGACCAAGGGCTGGAGGGACAGCTCAGAGGTCAGGGAATCAAGCCATGCATGTGCAAGGACCTTCATTCAATCCCTGGCACCATATAACCACCCCCTCATCCCACCAGCACCAAAGTGGTTACTCAAACACTGGAAAATTCCCGAGCACAAATGTCTGGCTCAGTTGGCTGAGCATCACAGGGAATGGCCTTAGGCCTCCTGAGCACTGTTTGGAAGCATCCCCCAACCCTCCACCGAAAGTGATGAAGACTTAGAACACTGTTGACCTGGATCATCTATTAAAATTTTTAGTGACCATGTTTTGAAGCCTGCCAAGGTAGAACCATGATAGTATTAAAAAGTATCAATGACTAACATTCTTTCAGAACTTCTGACCTTTGATTTTGGGGGTCACATTTGGCTTAGTCCTGGCTCTGTGCTCAGGGATCACTCCTGGAAGTTTACTTGGGAGACCATCTGGGGTGCTAGGAATCAAACCCGGGTTAGCAAGTGCCCTACCTGCCATATTATCTCTCTGGCCTAGAACTTCTGATCTTATCTCAAGTTTGAAACATGGAATATATGGTGATTTAAAAATTGAAAAGAATCAGTTTAAATGTAGATACTGGAACATGCCCAACGATCCTGTAAAGCGAAAGTATGACTTTAGTTCATGAAGGTAGTTCCAAGGGGCTGAGTTATCACTTTTCTAGTCTGGTACATGCAGTGGGGTCCACAGCTTCTCTGTCCAGGATTATGCTCAATTGTTCTATCTTCCTGGGGATCAAGCCACCGACTTGCTTTTTCTTTTTTTGGATTTGGCCTCCAATATTTAGGCACGAGTCAGCACACACACAGATGAATAGATTAACTGAGCTAATTTAAGGGAGCCCATCTACAGAAGGATTCTTTTTTTTTAGCTCTCTATATTTAGGTGAAGGTTTGTGCCTGTGCAAAACACTGACTGAAGGTCTGAATTTTTTAAACCTTGTACACAAGGTAGCTCCAATGGTGAATTACTCCTAACAGTCTCTTCACTTGCTCACTGTGGCCCTGATGTCCCTGAGCCACAGAGCATTAACACATGCCAATTAGGTGACCTCATTTACAAGATAGGGTGATACTAGCCTCACTTTTTTAAATGCAGGGCTCATACAGTGCATGGGGCTTCCAGCTGTCTGTCCCTATCAGACAGCTTGCTAAAACTTAATTTGATATGACGACTCTATTGAATTGCTACCAAAAGCAATCATTTTGATTAAATCACAGAGTTCCCAAATCTTACAGTCAGTAGCAAACTCAAGGCCTGGAAGCTCCCTGCTGCTGAAACATGGACTTTCATGCTCGTACATAGTAGCTCAGTCAGATCTAAAGTGTAGCTAAGGAATAAGCTTCAAGTTTAGCCCTCAATTGGCAGCAATTTCAGAAAGATTCCACAGTTCCTGGACTCCCAAATCTGCTACTATTTATTTATTTATTTTTATTTATTTATTTATTTTGCTTTTTGGGTCACACCCGGCAATGCACAGGGGTTACTCCTGGCTCTGCACTCAGGAATCACCTCTGGCGGTGCTCAGGGGACCATATTGGATGCTGGGATTCGAACCTGGGTTGGCCGCGTGCAAGGCAAACGCCCTACCCGCTGTGCTATTCCTCCAGCCCCCAAATCTGCTACTATTTATGGCAAGGGCTTCTCCAAGTTTTATTTGCCCATCCCATTGACTTAATGTCATTTGGGCATGGCAATCTGGATTCAAGGGAAGGGATGTGTGCCCCGATGACAAATGTGTCAATGGGTGTCATTTTCATAGTTCCAACATTTTAAGACACCTGCAGAAAGGTGACTCCATCTGTGACTTCTACATGGAAGAATTAAGCCAGTATCCCTTCTGGGTTGGAAAGGGTCTCTAAAGAACAGAATTAATTCTCTATCACTTTCTCCGTGTTTCCCCAGTTCTGGAGTGTGCTGAAGAGGTCCAAGTTGCTGTGATTGCATTCCCACACTCTCCCAGAAAATCTCCTGCAGAAATTTGTATCCGAAAAACAGCTTAAAGGAGCAACGCAGTGCCTGCCCTTCTCTCCCTAAAAATGGAATAAATTGACTTGGCAGCATTTTTGCTGTCACTGAATATATTTACTTTTTAAATGAGACAGACCTCTTGCCAGGCTTCTCACCCACCCTGCAGGGACACTGGCTCTTTTACACAGTCTCTTCTTTCCATTGAAAAGTGATGATGATAAGGGCGGGAAAAGTGATGAGAATGAGAATTCTTCCCAACGGGAATGCCACACTTTCACATTTTGGGCATTTCTCACTGGATTTCAGTGGGATGCTAAAGTGTATTTAGGTCCTGGAGAGCTGAGAATCTAGGGATAGAAGTAAATTAATTATTTGTGCAGTTCTCCTCGATCCATCCCCTACTTTCAAGTTTATGTGCCCGAAGCATAGCTTTTGAAGACAAGGGAGTGTCAGAGAGAGGCAAGCAGAGGTTTTGGAAAGCAGAGAGGTATAGCCCCAAAGTTCAGACCTGCAAAGGAAACCAATCAAATCCAGGGGCTGAGTTGTTGAAGATTGTTTACACAGACAGAAAGCAGTTATTTAAGGGTGTGATTTGATCCTCCTTTAGCTCAGCCAAAATGATGATCGGAATGAAGTGTTACACTATTTATTCCTTTGTAGATTCACTACAGGACAGTCCTGTGGAGCTGCAGTGCTCCACATGGGGGTCACTGCTCCTTCTCAAAGGCCACAGAGATCCCTCATTCCCATCAGAGCACAGGGCATTTACCTATAGCACCTCCACTACTATTTAGCTATAGTAGTGCTTGGGTACGTGGGCCACAGGTGGGCATTCCAGAAGGTTCCCTTTAAGTTGGCTGGGAGGTTAAAATGAAACCAGTCCAAACTCAAGTGTCCAAAGCAGCAAGCAGCTGGCTCTGCTGCCACCATGACAAAGTCCAGGGTGCAGAGCAGGTGAGAGCTCATCACCAATCCCACGTGTATCTGTGACATGCACAGCTCTCCATCCAGGAGCAACAAACAGGACCACTCTGGGTTCAAGGTTGGAGCTGTGACTATTGAACTTCTTTCTTATGTCATATTTTACAGGGCTGTTAAGCCTAAGTTTGAAAGAGTTAAACTCTGCCTCTGGAAGTCAGGGACACACGACTCATATGACCAAGAACTCAAGTTCAATCCCCAGCATCACATGGCTCTCAGAACCTGGTCAGGTGTAGCCCTGAAGGTGATCAAGTAGGTACTCTTGGGGTGGCCCTCATGGTCCCTGTCACGATGAAGTCAGAGCATTAATACATTTAACCCAATTGGCTGAGTATCACCTGAAGTGGTCTCAGGCTACCCTAGCACTGCTTAGGAGGCCATGCCCCCCCACTAAAAACAAAAACAAAACAAACCAACAAAAAGCACAGGGACGGAGCAATAGTACATCAGAAAGGGTAGTTGCCTTGCACATGACTGACCCAGATTCTATCCCTGGTACCCCATATGACCTTTGAGCATGCCAGGAGTAATTCCTGAGCAGAGCACCAGGTGTTAGCCTTGAACACCGAGGGATGTGATGCCAAAACAAACAAAACCAAAAGACTGCCTCTGGACAAGCATGTGCTGCTATCAGTGAATTCAGAGAGACTTGGCCATTAGACATTTGTGGGTGAATGTCACTTTTCAGCAAGTATGTAAGTAATGGGCAAGTAACAGGTTTCCAAGACAAGCATATCATACTTGGATAAAGAGTCACTGGAGATTGTGGGAAAATGTCTTTAACGTCTGCATCAGCAGATGTACCCCATCACCTACAAACATGCTTGCCTGGCTTCCTTGCTTGCAAGGTAACCTTTGAGAAAGGGTCCCAGGCCTCTCTCTGGGGACCATTCAAGATCTCCTCTGGCCAGCCTCTCCTGCAGCCTGGGCCAAACAGGATCACTCTTCCAAATGCTAATATGGTGATACTTCACTCTGAGTCGTTGCATGGGAAGATGCATGGTAGGGTTCAGAGCAACTAATTACTTGAGAGCTGCTCTTCATCATTTCATTGCTCCCATGTCACCGACTGATATTTTATGGCAATTGATCTCAATTTGGTACCTATATAGATGCATTATGAACTACTTTGTTCCAAAAAGAATTTTAAATTACAATGTGTGGCCTTGGAAACTGCCTCCTATCCCCAACACTTACAACACAGTATCATCCACTCATAATTCATAACTAATTTTTAAAAATTAAAGGTAACCTTTACACAGCTAATGTTGAGAATAAACCAATCATACTCAAAATGCTTTTTTTCATCTAAAATTATTGCTCCAGGTTGTGTTTGTGGGTTGGGGAATGAATAACAGACCAGAGGAGACATAAAGACAGTGGAGGGGACAGGAGTCACAGGCACTTTGGTGGGGAAGTGGGGGGGAATGGAGAGATACAGGAATGTTTTATGTTAATACCATGAACATTCATGTTATTGTAACCACATTATCTAAACTATAGTAAGTGAATACATGAATTAATAACCATTCCCACCCCTAAATATACAGGGCATCCTCTCAGAGCAGAGGCAGGCCCTGGACAGTCTTCCTGAAGCTTCACAGAGCCCAGCTAGAGGCTTGAAAAAAGAGAGGGGAGGACACAACGGTTGCTATATTCCTGACAAAGTGAAGTATCTGTGGATGACTGAAAATAAGTCACATCTGTGGATGTGATAGGATTTTTTCACCTGAAACTCTCTGCCCTCCCCCTCTCCTCCCCCGCCGCACAGGAACAACTACAGTACATCAGCATCCGGAAACTCCAAAGAAATAAAAATAAGAAATGGTTTTAAACAAAATAAAAAGAAGAAGCTTCATTCTTGACACCAAAGGAGGCAAAAATATGTCATCTGAAAAGGAAGCAACATGTGGAAGTAACAGTGCATGTTTCCAATTTTACATCCCGGTAGAACTCTGCTGCAGATCTCCCTAGAAATGTCAGTTCGGGTCTACATCAAATGTCAGTTAAGCCTCGATTATCCAAGCTACAGCTATATGCCCATTGGCAGTAGGTTCATTGTCAAGGTCATTGGAACTGAGAGGTCAAAAGGTGCCCTAAGAGAAGCTACCATTCTGCCATCACACACTCATAGAGGAAATCTAGAAAAATGAGTTCATTTTACATTTTCAGGTAACATCTACATTATATTCCTAGCATAGCATTCAAGGTCCTCCCCAACTTGTCCCAAGCTGCCTCATCCTCTTCATCTTCTCCAACTCTGGACCTTGGTGTAGAGTATTGACTCATGCTACATCTTCCTCTGTAGCCTTGCCCAGTTTGTCTGAAGAGAAAATTCATACCTGTCCTTTGACAAAGTCATTTGACAAGGTCAAAGAACAAACACTAGCATACCAATTTCTCTCTGGGAGTCAGAGTCTTTTTTCTCAGACTTGACATCGCTCAATCCTTACAACAACTTTGGGAGGTAGGCCTACCTTTAGCTCTCATTGAAAGATGAGGAAGCAGAGGTGCCCAAGATGTGGCCCAGCATGACTAAGGAGCCACAAGAAGTCAGCAGTGAAGCCAAGACTCAAAGCTGGCTAAGATCAAGTTCTAAATCCATGTTCCTCAAACCTTCATGTCTCTCTTCCTAAATTCCACAATCCATCAGTATCTCTTTTGAGTGGTATCTCTCCAAACTTCTGGCATCTTTCAACTTAAATTTAGAAATGTTTGGGTATTTCCCCATTCCTGGTAAATGGTAAGCTTCTTGAGGACAGAATCCAGATCTGATTTAACTTCAATAGATTCATCCCTGTGTGTCATCCCCAGACCTATACATGTACCTGAGTGCCTGTCATTATCTGAGGGTAGAAGGATGCAAATAAGAAAGAAAAAATAAACTCATTCACGGGAGAGTCTACTCTGCAGAAACTCTTCCTTCTTTGTTTTTTTTTCCTTCTTTGTTTTTAATTCCTATGTGGTCATGGCTTCTGTGTTTACTTTTATTATTATAGGAACAATTTTAGCTGCAATAGTATGGAAAACAAGTATTCCTAAGGGTTAAAGCTGTGTCCTTATATGCACAGGAGCCAAAAGCAGTGAAGCCTTCCTTTGTCTTCCCACATCAAGAGTTTCATGTAGAGGTCATGGTAATATCAGTAGTAAGAACTGCAGCAATAACAAAAACTATTACCAGTGATTACATATGGGTGCTTGGTACTTTACATCTAGAGCCTGCAATCCTTTGAAAAAACCCAGAGGAGGTCTCTTTATGCTTAGTTTATATGGGAATTGAGATTCTGAAAGACTAAGTCATTTGGACAAGATACCAAGTTGGTAGAACATAACATGGAAGCATAAACCCATAAACCCTGTTAAGCTTTGCTTGAGGTAGGGCTGAGTTTCATCCACTACAGAGGTAAGAAAATCAAGTCACCTGTGTTCATTCATTTTTTTCCTTCCTGGACTCTCTGTGGTTCAGGCTTTTAGGTGAAAAACTATCCTCACACATACGGACTATTTTCTCCTGAGAAACCAGACGAACGATGACCTACTTTCCTTAATTACCAGGAGAAGACAGAACAGCAGTTACAAAAAAATGTAGCAGGCGATCTACAACAGAGTGGAAGATATGGGAGTGGGACCAAGGGGACAGGGCTGTCTGATCAGATCTGCATAGAGTCGAAGAGACAGAGAGGGAATAAAATGTTCTGTTTAGAAGAGCAAACCACGTTTCTTTAATATAAAAGTTGTCTTCATTGGACCACAACAAACATTCAATACATTCACATCCTTGCCACAAAAATGTTTCATGGTCTGGGGTATAAACAATGTTTTTTCTTGACACAGGAAAAGCAGAGCTCTTCACCCAGCATGGCGGGGGCAGAAGGGAATCCCTAAAATGCAGCACACACTTAAACATGACTCAGCTCTGACTCATCGCCTCTGGAATATCATCCTATTAACTCTAAGGTTCTCAGTGCAAAGTACTCTCTAAATACTGACAAAATCATCTTTCTCTGCTCTTCAGCACTAAATTACTTTTCCTAACGTGCTCCTGGACTCACAAACTTCTCTTGGTGTGACAGAAAAGCAAAAATACTCACCACTGTCAGGGCCACTGAGAACCCAGCTCTGTCACTGACAGACTTGATTCAGGTCTAAAACTAATGTCCCATTAAACATTTTAAGAAAACGTTGGTTGATTTCCACACAACTGCTACTCCTACAACTCACTTCCTCATGGCAACTTCAAATCTATGCCTTCTTCTAGAAAGGGACATTCCACATACAGCCCATTTTTCTGGGGCTGCTTCCAAGGAAAAAGTGCTTCACCCCTTTTCCTAAGGGACTCCGAGTTGGAGACACGGAACTACAGAGCAGTGCCTTTACCTAGGTCAGCACTTTCCTCACATGCTATCCCTTATCATCCAAGAAACTTTTACACAACCTCCAGTCAAACAGATATATATTTTTGGTCTACAAACCAAATATTTACTGAAAATAAATCATAAGCTAAGTTTTAAACAAATTTATTGTTTTTTTCATGGTCTTCACATTCAGTTACATGACCCTGAATGGGGTCAGGTGCATAGTTTAAGAAGCGAAGTTCTAGGTATTCCATATTGAACACAGCGTATAGAAGAAAATATGAATGCCGTGTACAGGGACTTGCACAGCCCTTCCTAACAGTACTCCAGGCAGCGGTCGTGAACTCAGCAACCAGGCAGTGCTCAGGCTTCTAAGCAGTTTGTCTTCCTCTCCTCAGTGACATGAAAGAAGACAGAACAGGCAGGCCAATCTATATCTCTCTGCTCTGTGGCTTTTACACTGGCTTGAAGCTCATCATCTTTCTGGATCTTCCTGAGGTCTTCCTTGGCCCTGCATTTGACCCTGCAGTATCACAGGATGTAAGAAGAGCACAGTCTCCTGCATGTAGGCCCTAACTGTCATGACCAGCTTTGTGACTTTGGGCAAAGTAGTACTTCATTTTCCATCCTTCAGTCTCCTCCCCTGCAAAATGGGGATAATACTATTCATCACATAAAGATGCAACAGGCAGCAGACTGAAAGGAGATTGCATTAAAAGAAGTGTCACATATTTATTATCTCTGTGAGTATGAGTGAGTGTGTGTGTGAGAGAGAGAGAAAGAGAGAGAGAGAGAGAGAGAAAGAGAGTCTTATTGGGGACTGAAATTAGGGCCTCAGATAACAGGCATGTGCTGTACTACTGAGACACATCCTCTGTCCATTATTGACTATTTGTCTCCTTCTTTCCTCTTCCTGTGTTCTTCTGCCTCCTTTCAACAAATATTTGTTGACTCTACTAGGCACTAGACTCGACAGTGGATGTTGTAGGAACTTCAAATACAGACAAGACATCATCTGTCTCCTTCAATGAAGGCAGAAGGTAAACAGCTATAGCAGAAAAAAATTCCTTGTCTGGAATTGGGAGAATATGGGTTCCTGCCCAGAACTACCATTAACTTTTGGTGGCTTCCCTCCCTATAAATGCCAAGATGCTTTTAGGGAGCTTCACTGCAGAAAGCTCTAGTGTACAGCCAGACCTCCCTGGCATGCTGTCTGCACCACTAGGCAAGGGGGAGTCCACTAAAGCTGAGGGTTTGGTTTCCGGTCTGGTCAGTCATCACTGACTCCAAGTCCATGCCTGGCCTTGAAGAATGGGTTCGATTTAAGAGAAAGGCATCAAGGGGGCCTGTTTCAAGTGGAACAAGGATAGTATGGAGAGGCACAAGAGTGTTTAGGAATCTGAAAAGAGTATAAACAAATCAACTACAGAAAATCAAAACAAATGTGTATAATATAGGGCCAAGTGAACAGTTACCAGAAGGGAAGACAGAGGGAGTTGGGTGAACTGGGTAAAAGAAATCAAGTGAGCAGTGCAGGAAGGGATTAGACTTCTAATAGCGAACTTCCTCTGGGACCTACAGACGCCGATGTCCTGAGATGCACGCTTCATACATAACACAATTCAGTGGAACTGCAGTCAAAATTAAAATACAAATACATAGCTTGCTTAAAACGTACCAGCATATTGGTGGGGGGGGAAGGAATGAGTAAACAGAACTTGGACTCGGACTCTAGCTGAGAGAAAATAGTCAAAGTCAGCTTGTGTGGGTGGGTGTGCAATCACACAAGCGCCGCTGTTGTAGTGGGAAGCTCAGCAGAAGGGTGGCTGGGCTGCACCTGGCAGGGCTGCAGGAGGGAACGAACGAAGGGAGAACAGTTGGAAGACAACTGCAGGAGGAAGGCAGGAAACCCAGAGCAGGAGGGCCAGGCCTGAAGATGAGGGTGGGAGGGAGAGTGGGAACAGCTGCCGGGGCCCTCTCAACCACTTCCACACACAGTTCACTCCCACCCACAGTTCTTGCAAGTTAACAAGAGGATATCCAAGCAAGCGTCAGCAATGCCTGTGCATGGTAAGGATATAGCAAACATGATCTAGAAAAGAAAGGCACAGATGTGAGAAAAGTTCTGAATGAAGAATCACTATTCACCTGCAAAGCTGTTACTGATAAAACAAATGACAGGTGACAACAGGAGACAGGGGGATCCTCCCAAGTTACTGATTCCATGAGGTTGGGAAAAAACAGAAAGTGGGAGGCCCAGGAGAATACCAGGATGTGAAAGAAAGGGGTTCAGCCCTCCTGGATTCTTCAATTAAGATGACCTGGAGGAACAACACCCTATAAAGGAAAGACAAAGCAGAAGACAAAATCAATATTCTCCCTGGCTCTGGAACCCTGACCTATATGTGAGAAGTCCCTAAGCAAGAGGAGAGACAGGCCCTCAGCCTCTCTGCCCCAATATGCCCATGGGCCATTGTTGCAAATCACTGGTACAGCTCCTCCCCTACCAGGACAGCAAGCAGGATCACCATTTCCATGGTCATTTGAGGAAAGGGGCTGAGGTCACTTGGCAAGTTGGCAACAGCTGAACCCAGGGCTTAGGACTTAGTCTTGGACTTGAAAGCCTGATCCCCCACCCAGCTGTCTCACAGGGCTGTTTTCACCCCCAATCAGCCTTTACAAACCCATCTGAAGCTGCAGTGCGAAATGCAAGAGCGTGAAATTGGAAATAAAATAGGTGCTCCTACCTCTATTTAAATCCTATTTATTTTTAATAACCACTGAAGTTAGACTTTGCTTGAAAGGTGAAAAGTTGGTTTAAATCTTGATTTATCTCTTGGTTGACTAGTAAAATATTGTCATTCTGCTCAAGTGAAGAAAAGGGCCATTGAAAAATATTACACTTTTTTAGTTTTCCTTAAAACTAAGTGTTCACCTCCTAGGTAATTTATTCCAGAGTCTTGATCACCTATGATTTGCCAGTTTTCATTCTACTGGCATGTTCCATTCCTCCAATATGTGAGCATATGTATATTACTATAGACTTATGGTGATTCAAAGGTTAATGCTTATTCTTTCGACTACACACACATTCTCTTTTTCCTGGGAATAATATGTCTTTCTAGTGAAATTTCCCTGATAATATATGCTATTTATAAACCAAAAGCAGTTGGCACAGAATGGAAACTAGTATCATCACAATAAAAACTTGAAAAAGAATACAAACTTGTTATCAGGATTGTCACAAGTACGAACAGAAGCCGTTGTGTCAAAAAGCCCACCCGATGTGGAAATCCAGAAGACCATCAGTCAAGAAGCTCCCATAGGGACTAGTTTAATTAGATCTCTAGTCTGTTGCTTCACCAGTGTTTCCCAAGGAAACTGACCATGAAAGTCCCCCTTTCCACTTCAGTAGCTCTGGAACAACACTTTTAAGGCTCTTCCCACCATCATCTGCTTCTTTTGCGATATTTCATTGCTGGGATAATCCCTGTCCATCTTGCTTAGAATGAATGGCCTTGAGCCTCTCATCAGACTGACCACAATGCCTTTTTCTTACTAGGCTTTGCTTGAACAACAGGAGAAGAAATTTGTCTCAAATTCACTCCTTAAGCTTTAGAGAGTTTGCACTTTGCTTGGTTGCATCTCCTTATTACCAGGAGAAAAAAAAGTCATTATTACTAAAAAGTAAGGAAAACAGGATTTCAAGACTTGAAGACAAGCCGTCTTCAAAAGCATGAAACATCAAGTTCTTTCCAACTGTTCTGAGTTTTGTCAGCACATTTTTGGTTATTCTAAACTCAGAATGCTCTCTGCAATCAGGGTTCATTATGTGAGGTCAGAGAGATGGAGATGGATGATGACCAACCAAGAATTAATGAGGATTGAAGAAATCCAACTAATTTCACCTGGAGATCTCTGTGGTCATCCATCTTCCCCACCATCTGCTCCAAATTTGGACCTCTGCCCTGAGAGGCAAAAGACAAATCAATCCATCTTAGAAGTCCACTCAGGTGAAATGTCATTACATAGTGCTACTGTCCAGAACTGCAGAAGGAAACATTTCTTTTCTGGTTAATCTGGCAGACATCAGTTGTTCCCTATTAACTTGAGTGAAGCATCTGGTGTATATTCTAGAATAAAATGCCTCACCATCTATCAAAATTAAACCCTTAAGAGCTATCACTAAAACGAAGGACGAGCTATTGTTTGTTGGAAGTAGGATTTATGCTTTCCCACCAAGCTCGTGTTCTGGCATACTTTTCGTTGGGATCTGCCTGCCCTTAGTGAATAGGAATCCAATAATCATACCTGCTTTGTGATTTTAAGCATTCCATGTTCACATAAATTAAAGTACATTCATATGGTTTTTGTTGTCAAAGACAACAACCATCTCACTGTAAAATATTATTCTTCCTGCGAGTTCTCAAATTTCTGTTAACAGACCTATATCTGCAGGCATTCTACTGTTTTTCTTGCAGTTGTTTGTCCTCTGATATGGTCTAGACACAGCACAGACATTGAGACAGTTCTTACCAAAATCACTGTAGACCAAAGAGAATTAAAAATGACCTTAAGCACATTGCACTTGACAATATTTTAAATAAGATCTTTCAGTTGACTCTGATTTCACTTCTTGAGAAACGGTATGATTCTGAGCTCTCTCAACAAAGTCACTTTTAAATAAATCAAAGCTCATCTCTTATAGGAATTATCTCCCCATCATCCTCTTCTTTTTTACTGTGGAAAAGATGGGAGTTCATATAAATTTATTTTAAGCTAAAAGATCATACCTGTCATGGAACAAATATCTTGATATATACTGCTGTTCAAGTCCAAATGGTTGCTCTTTCATTATTTTTTTTCCAGAGTCCTTTGAGTAAAATTGAGCTTAGGAGAAGTGAGATAGGAAGACAGAAAAAGAGAGGAGGTAGGAGAGAGGAGAAAAAAGGGAGAAAGAAAAATTGGAGGGAGTATAGTTGTGAGAGCATATTAAGATGGTTCTGCCAGATTTCCCTCCAGGAGCAAAGGTCCTCAAGGAACATGATAAGATACCTTGTGTCTCCCTTCTCTGCCAGCCTCAGTACTTCTATTATTTGCATAGTACAAGTATCTTGACATGCTCCAACAGCATGCTTATTTTATATAATATAATCTCACAACGAAAGAAATTCTGATCCAGTGTTTATCCATGGCAGGGCCATAGGACCTCCTTGTGAGACCCCAGGATAGTCCAATGGGTCACTCTTGAAACCTGTATAAATGCAGGGGTGGGGGTAACACATGGGAATAGCGGGCCAATTGGTAAGATAGTAGAGTCCCAGAAGGAAATAAGGTTGGAAGGGGGCCAGGGTCAGAAAAAAGATCGCAAAACACTGCACATAGTTTAATTAGCAGTTAATTTAAAAGAAGTCAATGACATGGAATCACATTAATGATGCTCTCCTCTCCGATGTTTTACATGTAACAGTATATCTAAATATGTACATGTAAACTCAGACACAAACTTGGGACTGAGCAATACCTTGTCATTAAAGTTGGGTTCACTCTCTGGAATTCCCAATTATCTTCCCTATATAAACCAAGAAAATTGTTGTGATTTTCAGGCTCACTTTCTTTAAGGCTGGGAGAGGAAAGAGGCTAAAAAGTAATTTGCAGAATTGATCAAGAATTCCATGACCTCAACTTTCTCCCCCAATCTTTTAGAGTATTCTTTCTTTTCTATACATTTTTTGTCCATTTATTCTTTTTTCAAAGCAAATTAACACAACTTTCCAATGAAGAGTATCACTTTCAGAGAACTGGGTCTCATTTTCACACTCATATTTTATTTTTCCTCATAAAATTTAATAGTATCTTCAACAGAAGAAGTAAAATTGGCATTTAACTGGGTTGAGAACAGGCAACTCTCTCACTGGGGATTCCAGCTGACATGAATGGAGAGGGGGGGCCTCCTCAGGACAGTGGCTGACTAGCATGTCAATCAATTTCAGGGTTAGGGGCAGAGCTTAATCAGTCAGGGGGATGCACTGAGCCTCTCTGAAATAATTAAAGACCTACGCATATCTTGAGGAGAAATCACAGGGCTATAGTTGGAGGGTCTGGAGGTTGGTCTCTAGTCTGATATCTTCCTGAGGCTTCTTAAGGGCAATTTTGTCCACTCAAGTTTTATTGCACAAGATCTTGGAGAAACCATCTCATAAGATACACCTGGGCAGGGGGAGGGAAACTGAAGACATTGGTGGTGGGAAATGTGCACTGATGGAGGGATGGGTGTTTCAGTCATTGCATGACGGAAATCTGACCATGAACAGCTTTGTATCTGTGTTATCTCATGGTGATTCAATTTAAAAAGAAAAAAAAAAGATGCACCTGGTATAGACAGATAATATGGAAAAGTCATTCTGCTTTGGCTAAACAGAGAAAAATTAAGAGGCAGAAAAGATATATAAGTTTATATTATAGAATGTATACTTTTAACATTTGCCATATATAAAACATATACTTTTATGTATAATGCATAATATACTCTTTAGTTACATTTGTGCACACATAAATACATAGTAGTACATACTTATTTGCTCTTCATGCAATAGCAGGTTCCATCGTATTCTAAGCTCCTTTGACTAAAAACTTGAATCCTTAAAATTTTAGCTGGATTGAAAAAAGAAGCTCAATTGCCTTGGTTCAGCACTTGCGACCTCTGTTCATCATGTTACTCATTATTGCTAATACACAGGTTTGGGATAAACATATCTGAGGCAGAATTCTATCTCAGTCAAGGATTGAAAGCTCGCAAATGACACCCAGGCTAACTCCACTCTGAAACATTCACAGCTGGGAGGGATGGTATTATTTAAAGCTCCTTTATTTAGCTCTTGAGTTTTATTTATTTATGATGTACTATTTACATCCTGTCTGCTTCCACAAAGAATTGAAGGCAGCTTAGCTCTTCAGCTAAACCAATTCTTAATCAGTCCAGTCACTTTTCCCTCATCCTGGGACGTCCAACTTCAATGGACGAGTTTTCCCAGTGCTAGCAATTAACTAGGACCCCCATGGTCCAGGCCTTCCACTGAACAACAAAGGCAGAGACTTGGCAGAGACCGTGACCTTTGCTTTGCTGCCTGCTGCAAGGGGTTGCCCCAGCAGCACAGGAAACCCTGGCAGAACTTCCCAGGGCATCCCCATTGCAGTCTAAGGCTTCCCTACACTGGGAGGTGGGGTTGGAGACCCACAGAGCCATTTATAGTGCCAGTCCTAAAGGCAGAAGAGGAGTTGCAAGCATCCTCCTGGTAGATGCAGAGCATCCCTAATTGTTCCATCCAGGAAGAGTCTCCACCAATATGGTCAATAATTTTACAATGTGCTGTAGGAAATACGAGACAGGCAAAGCTCCCACCTCAGTTTCCCTGAGCTTTCTACTCCTGTCAAGTTTCTGACAAGAAGGAACCCAGTATCCACTGGTGCTATTTCAATCCAACATTGGCATCTATGGGCAGAATAGTCACCTCACGGTCCTGTTTGTCATGTTTCCAACTCTACCTTGGTGATGAAAACATCGGAGAGAAGCAGGCTTGAAGAAACTTGGGGTGACAGAGGCCACAAGGGCCTGCAACAAAATCCCTGGTATAGATGTTCATACGAGAGACCATTTTCGAAGAGCATAGCTATTTCTGACTATCTTAAAACATATTTTCCAGGAGGGGGGCAGATTTGTGTTGAACTATACAGTCTCTCAACCACCATTTTTACAACCAAGAACAGACATCCAAAACAACTGGTGAAATCTTTGGCAGCAATCTGGAGCCATGAAACAGGTGGAAGCTAACTTATACACACAAGCGATGGCACCATGGCTACATAAAGATGGTCACTAAAGACTCAGATCTCAGCAAAGTTAAGACCCCAATATTGTGTTGAGTGAAATGAGTCAGGAGGAGAGGGACAGATATAGAATGACTGTATTCATTTGTGGGATAGTAAAAAACAAAAACAAAGTATAAAACTAATATCCAAGGCCAGGTAAAATGGGTCAAAAGTTGTCAATGGTGTGGGTGATGGAGGGTAAGTAAGATACAGGAGGGTCCATTATTGCAATACTGATTCAAAATGATAACTCTGGACAAGAACTGAGTATTGAAAGCAGATATAAGGACCATAATGCCTAAAATGAGAGAAATAAAGAGAGAGAGTGAGGAGAGAGTGAGAGAGAGAGAGAAGAGAGGTGCCTGCCATAGAGGCAGGCTGGGGTTGGGGGTGGCTTGAAGGGGTGGGAAGGAAACTGGGGACACTGGTGCTGGGATTTACACTGGTAGAGGGATGGGCGTTGGAATATTTTATGACTGAAATGCAATCATGAACACTTTTGTAAAGCTTTATTTCATATTCAATAAATTAAAATAAAGAAATTTTTAAAAGATCCCAATGTTGGCCCTGTCTGGAATGGGAGCAAGCCTACAGAAGGGGAATTTCCTAGCTAGATTTCCACAAGGTCTCAAAATTTAAAGGATCTGCATGGATCTCTTGAAAGTGGCTTCTTATGTGTAGTTTGAGGGTCTGCTTTGAAATACAGTGATAGTCTAGGTGCTGGAGACATAGTCAGCTGGTAGGGTGCTTGTCCTGCATGTAGTTGATGCTTGCTCTGCATGTGGCCACCCTGGGTTCAATCCCCAGCATCCCATATGGGTGCACAATGAAATTCTAAGCAATAAAACTCCCCTTTTTCTGGGAGAAGAGCGGAGGAAGTTGAGCCACACCCAGTGGTGTGCCTGGCAACGTAGGGGAACCATCTATGGTGCGAGGGATCAAACTGAAGTCAGATGCATGAAAGGCAAGTACTTTCACACCTGTATTATTTCTCTGACACTCTTTTTTAAAACTTACATTTAGCGGTTTGTATTATATTTACAGTTGCATGAGGGGTATGGATTATGGTTAGGGTTAAAATTACTGTCCATTAAGGGAAGGGGTAAGGTTAGGGCTATATTTAGAGAGGCAGTAAAACATTTAAAACTCTTAAATTGGTTTTTGATGCAATTATTCCATCTAGAACACACTAAGGCTCAAGTTATCCACGCTGGAAAGTGAGAGGTGATGAGAGAACTGTTCTCCAGCGTACACAGTCTTTGGGCCTCTCTCTCAGCTCAGCTGCTCTCCTCCTGGGCAGAAGTGCCACAGTCTGGCACTTAGCCCGAGGGCTTCTGTTCCCCTAAACTCTTTAGGAATGCTTTTCAGTATTATAGAGAAATTGCCCCTGCTTGTTCCAAACAGAAAACACTTTGCAGCAAAATTTGTAGTGGGACACATATCCCCAAAGAGAAAGATATGGTACAGTGACAATTACCTGGGGATATGTCCCCCACCCATAGCTCCTTGGAGTTACCTAGATATGAGACTTGGCAGTCATTTTCCCAGAGTAAACAGTTGAAACTTCAGTGTTGGCTGAGGCTTTGCAGAAGGATACAGCTCTGGTGTGTCATATAATGTGGTGATTGAGGTTCTGTGAGAAAGTCTGGGAGTTCTGTGGCTCCAAGCATTCATAATTAATAGAGAAAATAATTATTTCACTACCCCCGACCCTTTCAGAATCTACTTCATCTGATTCAATTAACGAATCTTCTTGACTTTTGGGGCTAGAGCAATAGCACAGCGGGTAGGTCGTTTGCCTTGCATGCGGTTGACCTGGGTTCGATTTCCAGCATCCCATATGGTCCCCTGAGCACTGCCAGGGGTAATTCCTGAGTGCAGAGCCAGGAGTGACCCCTGTGCATCGCCTGGTGTGACCCAAAATGCAAATAAATAAATAAATAAACTAAAGAATCTTCTTAATTTCAAAATCTTAGAATGGAAGGTTGAGCTGTGTTGTTGAAGTGGTCTTCGCTCTCAGACCTTTGTGGGTGGAATGAAGGGGATCTCCCCAATATGCAATCATTAGCACAGCCAGATCCATACAGCTACAAAGTGGGAAGCGAGAGAGGACATTTTCACCTCTGGGGATGGATTCAAAGGAGGGCCTGCCTCTTCCCTGATTGATTTCAAGAGTTTTAGGAAGTTTCCTAAGTGTTACTCGCATGGCTGACCTGTGTTACTGGCACAACTGGTCCCAAGAAAAGAGCCAAATAGTCATTCTACCTGACTTCCATTGAGAAGTGAGACAGGTGTCCACATCTCAGCAGAGAACCTGGCACAATTTGGAGAGCAGATGCAACACTATGAGCAGAGCTAGAAACCACACTTCTAGCCAGCCTTCCCTTCCTTTCCCTTCAAAAGCAGAGCATCTTTCTCATGTCTCATCGAAAATAAGCAAGCAAAACCAACATCCCAATCATTGATTCTAGCTGCCTCAGAGAGTGAGAAAGGAGGTATTGGGAAAACCAGCACCTATCTTTTGATGGGAAGGAACAGCCCTGAGGAAAGTCTTTTAAGATATAAATTGAGGGGCTGGAGTGATAGCACAGCACGTAGGGCGTTTGCCTTGCACGCGGCCAACCCGGGTTCAATTCCCAGCATCCCATATGGTCCCCTGAGCACCGCAAGGGGTAATTCCTGAGTGCAGAGCCAGGAGTGACCCCTGTGTATTGCTAGGTGAGACCCAAAAAGAAAAAAAATAAGATACAAATTGAGAGTGTTACTTAAAGAAGGAAACTTTTAGCTGATTATCTTTCAGTTTCTCATTAAACTATAAGTAGGTAGTAGGTGGATAAATGTGCTTCAGGGGACGATACTACAAAATAAAATATTTCAATGGCCAGTAATAACTGTAATTGATCTGCAAGTTTAGTGATGAAATTGAAAAGTGATGAGACAACAGTTAGTAGATAATATTTAGAAGGAAGGCAAGCACTTCTTTAAAAGAATGCCAGTCCATGAGATATTTGTCCAGTGACTTCAACTGGAAAAGAGCAGTTCTGTTTCTTCAGGGGATGGAGACATGAAAGATAGGTGGGGGAGGCAGGGAAGGTGAAGACTATTTGTCATTGTGAGTTTGGCAAAATATTAGAAAGCACATTAAAATCTTCTCATGGGGGTGAGGATGCAATGCTCAGGGCTTACTTACGATGGGGCTCAGGGAATCATATCTGTACTTACCCTCTCTACAATCTCTCTGGTCCCAGTTACAGTTTCAGCAAAAAGAATTAAATATGTTGGAATAAATTTGACCAAAGACATGACAAATCTGTATATTAAAGACTTAAATAGCATTCTTAACTGATTGAGACCTTTACAGAATGAAATATGTATGTATGTTTTTAGATCTATTCATACAAAACAGATGTTTGTGTACTTTGTATTTGTAAACAATAACCAGTTGGGGTGGGAAGAAGATTGCATTGTATAAAAGGGTTGTTTTCTTGGTTCCAACACTTTGCTGCTGGAGTTGGTAAATAAATACTGTATTGCTAAAAAAAAACAAAACTTAGAGATGGTTGAAAGAAATAGAAAACTAAAAGAGATGGAAAAAAATTCCATGCTCATAGGTTGGCAAAATTAACATTGGACAGAAAGAATATATTACTTTAGGTAATATAAAGGTTGTTCAAAAAATCATATCAAAATCCCAATGGCATTCTTCAGAACAATAGGACAAAAAATCATAAAGTTTATTTGTAACTACAAGTCCCTAGATTACAGAAAATAATCCTGAGAAGACAAAAAAAAAAAGTTAACCCTTCCCAATTTCAAAGGCTACTAAAAGAGGTAATAATAAAAGTTGCATTCAATTGAGAGTAAGACAAACAACCTGGTTCAAGAAATAAGAAGAGGATCTGAATAAGTGCTTCTACAAAGAAGATCTATGAATGGATACTGACACAGGAAAAGATGTTTCATCGTCCCTTATTAGGGAACTGCAAATCAGAACAACAATGACATATCATCTCACACCCTATAAGGACTATATTATTCAAGACAAGAAACAAGTGTTGAAAAGGAACCCTGATAAACACTTTCTGTTTGAATGTAAATTAGTAATATTAGTAAGTAAAGTGGTCTGAAGATTCCTCAAAAAAATTAAAAATAGAGAAGTCAGGGACGTAGCTCAGTGGTGAAGTACATGTCCTGCTTGCATGTAGGACGGGTTTGATCTCTGGTACCATAGAACAAAACAGAGAAGAAGAATACAAACTTCCTCTCCACTCCTCCCTCTTCTCAGGCCCTGATAATAAAAAAAATTAATAGAAATTCTATAGAATCTAGGTGTCCCACTGCTATGTATTCACCCCTCCCACAAATACAATGTTCATTCAAAGAGTTATAAACACTTTTATGTTACCACAGCTTTACCGACAACAGTTAAGAGCTGGAAACAACCTAAGTGCCCATGGACAGATTATTGGATAAAATTTTCTTTATATGGCATAATATATGATACACATAAAGGAATATCTACTCAAGCATTAAATAGAAGGTAAGTTCTGCCATTTGTGACAACATGAATGGACTTAAGAGTTGGACCTAGAGTGTATAATACTTAGTGAAATAAGCCAGATGGAGAAAAACAAACACTTCATGATTTCACTCATATGTTGCATGCAGAGAAACCAAACAAATAGATGAACTAAAGAAAACAAAAAATAAACTCATACACTATATGACCAATTAGTGGTTACCAGAAGGGAAGAGGGAGCAGTGAGTAAGTTGGGTAAAAGGGTCAGTAGTATGGAGGAAAAATAGGTTTGGTTTTTTTGTTTTGTTTTTGGGTCACACCTGGCACAGCTCAGGAATTACTGTGGCTCTGTGCTCAGGGATTACTCCAGGTGGGGCTCAGAGAATCATATCTGTACTTACTCTCTCTACAATCTCTCCAGAGACCCAGAGGTTGTACTTTTAGCAGTGAATTTAATAGTATATACAGATACATGCCCAATCTAAATTTAAAATGCAATGTTACTTCAAATGTATATGAAATATTTTAAAATAAAAAGTGCCTTTTCAGTTAAATAAAAACCTCAGTCATACAATCAATTTCATTGTTATTTCTACCACTTATTTTAAAGGACAGCTGATTGAGTGGTCAGCATTTCTCAGAATCTTAGCAGATGATTGGCATTTGATATATTAAGAATGAAGGACCTTTTTTGACCACCACCAAATATGTTGAAGTTTAAACTCAAGGGGTGAAGGCCAGGAAG
The DNA here is from genome assembly GCF_027595985.1 of Sorex araneus. Classification (NCBI taxonomy): domain Eukaryota; kingdom Metazoa; phylum Chordata; class Mammalia; order Eulipotyphla; family Soricidae; genus Sorex; species Sorex araneus. The sequence goes on from NC_073304.1 coordinate 45,250,536, forward strand.
GGGTAACCCTGACAGAGGTCCAACAACACCAAGAGAAGATCTCTTTGTTCACTTCAGATCAAAGTGTCTTCCCATATGTTTGTTTTTTTTAATTTTATTTTATTTTATTAGTGAATCACCGTGAGAAAAAGTTACAGACTTACAGGTTTTCATGCTTATGTTTCTGTCATACAATGATCGAATGCCCATCCCTCTACCAGTGCCCATTTTCTACCACCAATGGTCCCAGCATCCCTCCCACCACCCCCACCCTGTCCCCTTCACCCCACCCTGTCTCTGTGGCAGGGCATTCCCATTTGCTGGCTCTCTCTTTTTAGGTGTTTTGATTTGCTACAGAGGTACCATATGTTAACAGAGAAGAGTCAGCCAAAATGTAATTGGAGAAAAGCAATCTAGACAGAGTGCAATCTATGAAGAGCCCAGAAATGATAAGGCTAAAAAACAGAAATAAAAGATTATAGGGAGATGAGTTCTATAGCAAAGAAAGTTAGAATCAGAATCTTATTATCTCTGATATTTGCTCTTTTTTCTACCACAAAACTAGATTTTTAGATACCATTACTGCCACTGCTAATAATAAACATATTAGTCATTTATTAAATGCCAAACATTCTTAAGCACTTTACATATATCAGCTCTCATTGAAAATAAGTTTATGCAAATTCCATAATAATCATCATTTTGCCATGGCAACAGTTAATCCCAGTTGTTACTAAAGTGAAATAAACATTCCAGTGTCACAGTCAGAATTTGTAGTTTCAATTTGCCAGTGAGTAAATAATTTACCATTATACTTTACTGTCTGTCACTGAAGAGGAAATGTCTAAAGAAAGAGGGAAAACAGTTCCACGAAATAAAGAGAGCTCTTCCTTGTTCATGCTGGAATAAATTCAACCAATTTCCATGTTTTTGACTCTGTGTCCCCTAAGGAAATTCAATGCTTTGGGTGTTGCCATCATTCATCCTACCTCTCACCACTACGGAGGGGACACAGGATTGGGTGGACTGACCCATTAGTGGGCTCTGTAAATAATCAGTGGCACTTTTGTTTAGTGACTAGTCTTAGAATTAGCCTCCTTAGAGCTGGAGAACCAGAACTTTTTCAGACCAATCCACATGTGACTGATGAGACCCAGCTTCTAATCTTCTATGAGGAAATAAAAAATCCAAAGAACAGTATATCCCTTGATCTGTAATCTGAAATACTTGCCCAGACTAACTGCCTTCTCCAAGAGAAAGAGAAAATTCATTTACAAAGCACTATGATTTTCTTTTTGTTTGCAGTTCTGGGGATTGACCCCAAAATCTCACACATGTAGGCAAGAGCTTTACCACTGAACTACATCCCCCGACACTGAGCACTTTTTCTGTGTGCTCCACACTGATGAAATGCTCGGGTAACACGTCTCCCTTGGGCATCCTTCCTACTGTCTGTGGAAAGAGGCGTCTGGGTTTAAAACACACATAGTAAAGTATGATGTTTCTTATATATTCCAGAAACAAAATGTATACTGGCCTGTGGCTAACTCAGAAACATCTGAACAATATAATGCAAGTTTTTACAGAAGCTACATGAATGTGGTATCAAGGATATTCTTTATTCTGAGATATTATTCTTCTTACTCTGGTGTTGAAATGTCTTTCATGAAAGGATTATAATAGCATATAACAATTTTAATATCACCATTTTTTAATATCCTTACTCCTTAAGATTAAAAGCTAGAAATTCTATGTTCAGCTTGAGTTAAAAATAAATTTTGGGGCGCCCAGAGGGATAGAACAGTGAATAGGATTCCTGCCTTACATGTAGCTGACCTAGGTTTAATCCCTGGAACCCTAAAGGGTTCCCTAAACTCACCAGGAGTGATTTTTGAGCTCAGAGCCAGGAGTAAGCCCTGAACACCACTAGGTATGGCCACAAACAAACAAACAAACAAAACTCGTGGGGCTGGGAATGTTACTCAAGTGGTAGAACATATGTGTTATGTGTGCAAGGTCATATATTTGACCCCTGGAACAGCAAAGTCCTCTGAATTTATTCCAGGGGTGGCCACGGTGACCCCTGAGCACATCAGGTCAGAACAACACCAGCTGGACTTAGCACTGAGATGGCCGGTCAGCACAACCAGGCTGGGAGTGGTTATGCTAAGGAAAATGGATCTTGGATATGAAATCTCAAAGTGCAGGGCTCAGGGAGCTGACAGATGGGTTTCTTTCTTTCTTTTCTTTTTTTTCCTGGAGCCAAGGGTCTAACCCAGAACCTTACCCATGCCAGGCATATGTTGTGCCTCTGAGTCACCATCCCAGACCCCTGATATCTTGGTTCTGTCTGACCTCAACCGTGGAAAGAAACTGGAAAACAAATTCTAAATATGTACGTAGTCCTGCTGATGTTTTCCTTGCTTAACTCCTATCTAACCTCCAGGCCTTCCCTTAATCCCTAGTGGCTACTCCCATTAGGAATTCCCTGTCCTTCCTGGCCAAGTTGACATGCTGGACAGAGTTCAGGACACAGCTTTCAATGTGGTTTCCTGATTCACAGGGAGACTCCAGGCAGGCAGGAAAGCGTTCAAGCTTGAATAGTAGATGTCACAGTCAGGTACCAGCTCTTAGGAATGAAGACATCGACAAGCATGACTGGGAGCAAAATACCATTCCTGAGAAAAGAAATCCCCGATGATCCAGCCTGAAACCTGTTACTACATTTCATCTTTTGTGTTTTCTTTTGACAAGAAAGGAACCACAGAAGACCCAGCTACTCTAAAGTACTATTAAAGGGATTAATATTCGAGAAAGCTAATGATAACTGAGTCACAAGAGCCCTATAGGGAACCAATCACAACATCTAGAGAACATGGTGGCTAAAAGAGAGGGTAGTGAGAAGAGAATCTCCAAACAGGAATCCGGAGATAAGGAAGCTGCACTTATCTGACACTGAGTTACCTCAGAATCTCAGGAGGAGAAATACTTCTTGCTTGTAAAACAAGATGGTTGGACTGTCTGAATCCCTAAATTCTAACTCATAGGAATCTATCTATCTATCTATCTATCTATCTATCTATCTATCTATCTATCTATCTATCTTGCTTGCTTGCTGGCTTGCTTTTTGGGTCACACCCAGCAATGCACAGGGATTACTCCTGGTTCTGCACTCAGGAATTAATTACCCCTGGCGGTGCTCAGGAGACCATATGGGATGCTGGGTATCGAACCCAGGTCGGCTGCGTGCAAGGCAAACGCCCTACCTGCTGTGTTATTGCTCCAGCCCCTGGAATCTTTCTATGTTAAGAAGGACAGTGAAAAATAATATTGGGGAAAAATTATCATTATTTTGTATTTTGTCCCATATTGAGTGGTACATAAAGGCTATTCCTGGCTCTGTGTTCTAGAGTGACTCTTGGTGGTGCTCGAGGGACCATATGTGGTATTAGGGATTTAAACAAGGGTCAGCAGAATGCAAGGCTTTGACCCTCTACTATCTCTACAGTTTCTGAAAGAAAATCTTGAATGAAAAGTAGAATGCAGCCCACCGGGGTCTCAAAGCTCTGAATAGACAATGATGAGAGATGCTGGACCTCAGGGTCATCTTTCAAAGGGGTCTCTCACAGAAATGAAGAAACAGACTAAACTACCCAGTGCAAGAAAGAGGAAATGAAGAAGAAAGCAGGGTGAGGAGGTAAATGAAAAAAAGGCAACAGGCTAAAATAAGTGTGCTGTGAGAAAGAATACTCATGAGTACAACTCAGCATGAGGTTCACAGTGCAGGGGAGAGGTAGGGAGAAAAGACAAGAAAGATAAGAAGAGGCAAAGAGCAGAAGAGCAAAGAGAGAAAGAGAAAAGAGAATCCCCACCTCTAACTCTACTTTCAAATAGGAAGAGAACTCCTTAACTCTCCCACCAACCATTTGCCAAAAACACATCACCATATGTGGTATCCTACGGTATCCTGCCAAACTACACAGAGAGAAACCGCCCTCTCCGGGAGAACTATTAATACAGCATGATTTTCTACGACATGGTGAACACTGAGGCAGCCCAGCCGTAGGCAGATATGGAGGGAAAAAAATTCCACAAAGGGTCCAGAGTCTTAAAATAAAGAAAAAAAGGATCTGGGCTAAGCTGTCCAGAAATAGAACATTTTGATTACCAAATAAAAACTGGGTCAATAAGATAATGGACGTGATTTAAATGAAAATCACAGTATTTGTAATAGGCTAAAAATGGTATCAATATTACTGCAGAGAAGGAATATAATTAAGTGTATTTTTAAACAGCAGCTCCCCGCCCAGCCCGGCCCCCAGTGTTCCTCCACTTCATCGGAGAGGAATGTGCCAGCAGGCCACAAGTCAGTCTGAAGAATGCAGAGTTTCCGTACTACTTTAGAAGATCCCAAATGACACTAGTTAGCTACATTCCTTCACTCGTAGATCACTGTTATTCATTTATAAGGCAAAGAACTAAAAAGACTAGAGATCTGATTCTCTCAATCTTTTACCATTTTCAGCCCCTGGCCAGGAACTTGCAGAAGCAGGTACAAGTGGCAAGGTTTTCTCTGATCACTGAAAGGGCCAGAACTCCAGACATGCACATGAGGCGGATATCAATTCTAAGAGATTTGACACAGGCTAGGAATTAATCTAAAAGGATGGAAGTGTAATTTTCTGGCTTGCTTTCGACAACTTGTGGTGTGGCCTGCCTAACAGAGAAAATCTTCACTGCTGAATATCATTCTTTTTTTTTTTTAACTCCACAGTCTAGAAAACTGAGGCAAAGAGGAATGTGTGAATCAGACCCAAGGAAAAACAATGTCTGGGATGGTGAATACAATTATAATCAAAGATTTGTTGAGGCATTTTTCTCCTGTGTCTATAAAAGAGTCAAGGCCTATGATTTCATGAGGAAATATCAATGGTTCATCCCAACCTCACAGTACCTTCAGGGGTCAAATAAAAGTTAAACAGAATGACTGATGGATACAAACGTTTCCCAAATTATGATGATCTAAAAAATTTTTCAACTTTATGATGGTGCAAAAGTGGCATATGTCCAATAGAAATATATTCATGAGAAATGCACAGTTAAGTTTTTGAAGGAATTAACTCCTCAGTATGCTTAAATTCCAACATACCCACCATTAGTGGCAAGACATTTGTTAGTCCTTAAAAGGCATAAACTTGCCTCCCATGAAGAAAACCTGTTAAGTGACAACTGAACTTGTCAAACAAAAGAGAAATAGAGAACTTAGTCATTTTCTATTACAACTTGAAAAGCTGAACTCCTTGGGTGCAATTAAGTGTGTTGATAAAACACCATTGTTACACCCTCTTCACCCTTTAAGCATTATAATAAAAGGTATATCAGTTAGTAGCAAGTTGACAGACAGCTTAACCATAGGTTTTTCCTGTGAATGACTTAAGGAGCTTCAAACCCCTGGGATTCTCAGTCAAGGGGAAAATGTCACTGTAATGGGCCTTGAAGAATTCTAAAGCAAAAGAAAGGCCAAAAAATTAAGAATCACCTGAACTCATTCTATCATTCTCAGAGTTGTTCTTATTTATAGTTCTTCTCTATCACTTGGGCCTCCAAACCCTGAAATGAAAATAGCGAAGCAAATGTGTGGCAGGGGTCACTGCAGAATATCCTGTGTAAAAACTGACTATCTTGAAAGCCTGATGCTGGGTTTTTCTGATGAAAAGCACTTTGTCGATATCATTTTTAACTCTGCCCTCCCATGACCTCAGTTTGGAGATCCTAATAGGGATGAAAGAAAAGAACTCAAAGGCCAAGCAAGTAAATAACGCAGTAAGAATGCCTGGTGCAAGTATAGGAGTCAGGATGGGGGTTGTGAGATGAATTATTTATAGGGGAAGGGAAACAAGATGACAAAATAAACTCTTGACAAAGAGGATAAGAGCTCATGTTGGGAAAAGCATGTGAAGAGAAATAGACATCTGAATCATTTGCACTGTCACGGAGGAACTTGGTTTAGCAGTGACTTTGGCATATTTTGGCTTCTCAGTAGGGAGGAACCAGCTGGGGGCTGGGGAAACTGGTGCTTTGGGAGAAGAAACAGCTGCCTGAGCATGAATGTCAGAAGGAAGCCCGCTTCCCTACTGCCAACCCACAAGACATAACTGTAATCCAGTCCCAGGAGCTACCGCACATCGATGTACGGAAGCAAGATTAAGTCCCTCTAGATGAATGCCTCAAATAGCTTAATGTTCCAAAAATTGAAACTCATGAAAGGAATTTTATCAATTTAAGCAACTATTAATTACTTACATGCGTTAACTAAAAGGATGGACTGATGAATCAATACATGATGTAAGGACTGATTTATAAATAGTACACAGCCTCTATTCCAAGTCCTTAATCAGATCAAAGTTGTGTCTGATTAATTCAATTCACTCGCATTCAAATCTCCGACTTAGTCAGCTGAGGATCAGCAAAGTATAAAAAGAGAGCAGCCCAGAGACAATGTTCTGCGAGCAACATTCCCTAAGAATTCTCCATCGCCCTTTCTATGGCTCTCTAGACTGATACCTTCTAAGTAACAGTAATAGAAAGCCTTGATTTAAAAAAGAAAGAAAGAAAGAAAAGAAAGGAAAACATTCTAGAGACTGAAAGCCTAAATAAACTAGGAACAAACACCATCTATATCAATACTGACCATTTTTTGGGGGGAAAAATATAAAATACCTACTTTTGTGTGAATAAAAGTCCTACCTTTATAAAAGCAGACAAGATGATTATGTGTGATAAATACTTACAGACAAGTCAAAGAGAAGTTCACTCCCCCTTTGTAAAACAAACTAATCTTTTTTCTGCATACAATGCTTCTAAGTTCTGACTTTTATGCTTGCTTAAGAAAACAATTTAAGTCAACACTTCCCACTTTGTTATTCAACCCGGAGGCATAACAATTTGATTAAACAGCGCCCCAAATTCCTTCATGCACGAGGAACAGGCAGCAACTAACTTAGAGCTCACAGAATCATGCTGAAGCTTGACTCACACCCCTCTGTTTGCCACTGTTCTGACCTTTGGCTTCCACATTTCTCCTTCCTCCACACTTCCTTCCCCTTCCTGGAGAATTCCACCAAAGTCTTTCATTGTAGGATTTCCCCCGTCACCCCCACCATCACACTACACTGGTCCCATCAAAAACTACCTTTTCTGTTATGACACCATAATCAGAACGGGTTTCCCACCAGATGGATATGCCTCCATTCCAAGAGAGGATCCTGTAACTTCCTGTTTCTTATAACCTTGGGTCCACACTTAAATATTCTTGTCACCCAGGATCCCTTTCTCTTCTTGCTTCTCCCTTCCCCTAAGAATCTTAATAAACCATAACTCATCAGATCATAAGACAGTCAGAGTATCACATGCTTAAGGGCCCACTTGACAACCTCATCAGGGTGTTGTCATTTCTAGCTTCATATGTTCAAAACTGGATTCTTGATTTGGGTTGTATCCCTGGTGCTGGGACTCCAGTGTTCCCCACCTCATTAAATAATAACACTCAACTTTTAATGGAAAAAATTCTGCCTGATACCCCTATAATATCACATCTCATCCAATAACAAAGTCTAAACCTTGAGAATAGATGTGGAGAATCTAATCACTGGATGGATGGTAAGGCTCTTGGTAGCCCTGGGGACTACAAAATTCTCTCTTCAACTTCACTTCCCATCACACTTTGTCCTGCTCATACAATTCAGGACATATTGACTTTCCTACTATTTTTAAAACAGATATCTGGAACCAGAGAGATAGATAGCACAGGGATTGAAGCACTTGCTTTGCATGTGTCTGACCCTGGTTCAGTCTCTGGCACTGCATCTGATGCCTTGAGCACTGGCAGGAGTGATCCCTGAGTACAGAGCCAGAAGTATGCTTGAACACCACTGGGTGTCGTCTCCAAACAAATCAACCACAAATCTGAATATTATCTGTGCATATAGATCAACTACAATCTCTACATGGGTATTTAAATCCAGTTAGCCATCTATCAACCTGCTTCTCTGATACAGCCTCGGGATATATGCTCTGTGAATAAGGCATCTCAAACTACATGTCCCTATGCCAACACAAATTAGACACTGCAGAAAGGAGCTGTTTTGCCATCACCAGGCTGAATGCCTTGAAGTAGCTGCCAACCTCCACTGTATTTCAACCCACAATCGGTCAGCTGCCAAATCCTGCTACGTTCCTTACACAGAAATCTCAATTTGCTCTTTCCTGTCTCTCTTTCAGATCAGAGTCTTGTGTCTGTCCTAGTCATTTCAGGTCTAAAATTCCATGCTTCCTTCAGCTCTCTCTTGTTCCCTCCTACTGCTCAAACATGTGTCCTTCCAGAGGACGGACAAGGTCTTCTTTCCATGTCCAAGTTCAAGTCTGCCCCTGTCAGTTTCCATCCCTACATTCTACTACTTAATCCTCCTATTGCCTTCTACTGCCCCTGTGCTGTCCAATACCATAACCACTAGCTTATATGTGGCTATTTAAATTTCTATGAATTATAAAGGTAAAAAAATCTAAACGCCAGTTCCTCAGTGGCACTAGCCACATTTCAAGAGCTCAGTGCAGCTGCCAGATAGTCTACCAATAGCACAACTCTAAACACTTCCATCAGCACAGGAAGTTCTACTGGACAGTGTTGAAATCTACTCTCCCCAGAACACTTCCTCAGCTCCCACAACAAAATCCTCTGTGAGAATAAATCCCACACTCCATGAGTCCTTTCAACCTAACTTTTATCAATACCTAACACTTTTCAACTTTAGGAAGGTCCCGAAAGAATTTCTTCTTTGGAATTCACCCGAATTTTAAGTTACAGAACCCGCATTACTATTCTGCATAAACATGTTTCTTCTCATAAAACCTTTTCTCTGTGCAGAGTAAATATTTACACATTAATATTCAACTTACATCTTTTTCTCTGCTTATGCCACTGTGATGACTTTGCTATACAAGCTTTTAAGGTGGACTATTTTAGACAGAATGTTCTTGGGGTCAGAGCCAGTCTTAATGGTATCAAGCACAGAAGTGTGATGTTTTAATAAGAATAATAGCATGGTGGGAAAACACTAAGGCTTTGGCATTACCCAGATTCAGATCTGAATTCCTGTTCTATGCTTGGTTTAATAAGTATCTGTAAAATAGAGAACATGGTAAGTGTATGCCTCATAGAGGGACCGTTATTACTAAATGAGATCACACTTGGTGTGTTCTTAATGATGACCAAACATTGATGTTAGCATTTATGATATCCATTATTTTAAATAGCTGAAAACAAGCAAATTTAAAGAATACTTGAGGAGGTTAAAAAAAAAGAGGAAAAGAAATCCTGAAGATTACTATTCATGTACAGAATCATATAGATATCTCCAGAGACAATGAGATAGATATTACTTAAATATCAGACCATGGAAAATATGTAGCACAGTAATATAAATTTGAACATTTCTGTTCTGTTTCTTGTATAAAAACTGCATAGAAATTCCAGTTCTTTGGAAAATTTATTTCAGGGTCAGTGAAACCTTGCTTGGCAAGTTGGACAACTTTCCATCAGTTAAATGCAAAAAGAATGATTTCATTTTCAAAGTGAAATGTGGAAAGTGGTTGAATGGGCAGAATACAACAAATTGGGCTAGTTTTTTAAACCTCTGACACACAAAAGAGTAATAGAGCAAAGACTTGGAATTCAAAACACATATGCACAGTATTTTGTGCTGTGTTTGAGTGTCCATCACCCCAATGAACAAATAAAACTGGTACGCACATTCATAGCATGAGTGCTTTTTATTTTTTTGCATTCTATAACTGGAATTCAGAGGTCACTGTGTATGTGAAACAGCCAAATAAGCACATTAAGTCTGCCAAACTGGTCACCCATTCTTCTCTTACTATGACTTCTGAAGGTGATAATCAGTGGTTCTCCCAACTATGCACCCTGGATCAACAGCAGCAGTGTCTCCTGGGAACTAGCAGATCCTTGGGTTCCACCCTGGACCAACTGCATCAGGAACTCTGGGAGTGGGGAAGAAGTTCTGCATGGGAAAAATACACCAGGCTCTTAGAATAGGGCAGCTTCAGCAGAAAAGTGCTGGGGCCTCCTCTTGGACAGATGGCATTTAAAAATCATATAGCTGGCATTTTCTTGAACTTAGGCTTATTGTGAATTCACCCTCCCCCTCATTAAGAAATATTTTCTTATGTAAACATTATTGAAATAATTTATAATGCTAAGTAGAGCTCAGGAAAAGGGTGCACCAGTGATTCTGAAGCAATAGAACCTTACATATAGGATGAAGACAAAACCATACCATTTAATTTTCTCAGGCCTGATAGGAAGTTGTTAGCCTACAAAGAAACCCTGGGATGAATATTAAGGAAGTATTGTGGTTCATTTGGTTAATTTTGGAAAGCCCCTAATACTTCTTTATTTTAAAATTCATTTTGGACAACAAATGAATCATAGAATTCTGTAGCAAAATTTCTCAAGAATCAAAATTCACTTGGAGGAAAATGGAGAAATATTCAGGATCTCCAAACACAAATCATCTGAAGGTACCTTCAAGCAAAAATGCCTTAAAGGACTTTTGTCATTTTTTCAAGGATCTCAAAGAAAATCAAAGCTTATTTTAATTCTTTGCCATTTCTATAATGTTGACAGTTATATTTTCACAATTCAAGCATGTTCTGCAGCCGAGTGCCTTATTGAATTTTCAGTGGAAGGAAATGAAATTCAGCGTGCCTACATTTACAATCTTATGCTGTTTTTAAAACAGGTTTTGCTCCTGGGCACTGCCACACATTAGCCTCATTGGGCCCAGCACTGCAAGACTGCGCGCCTGGCATTAAACTCCCTGGCCTGGCTGGCCCAGTATCACAGAGACCCCAAAGCACTGCCTCAGAGATCACCCTAAAATAAAATCAAAATTATTTTAGGTTTTTGGATGATATTTAAGTCATACAAAATAAATTTGTTATATGCCTGCAAAAGGGGGAGGGGAGCGTCTCATTTATGACAGGAAAGATAAGATGATTACTACAACAAGGTTCAAGTACAAAATAAAATTTAATTCAATATGTTTCTGATGCCAGAGTTGAAAACTTAGTTATGTGAATGAGAATAGGCCATATACTCTATTGTATTAAATGATTTTAATTTCCTCATCTACACAGGTTAAAATCATATACCAATTAATCACTACAAATTGACTTTTGTTGATTTATCTTCTGATAATTCTATTTGCCATTTCTTTAAATTTTATTGGAGCAAGCAATATGAAATAAATTTGTTGTATGCCTACCGAGGGAGCAGATTGGCGGATGGCAGGGACCCTGGCGACACTGGTGGTGGGATTGGTGTTGCAACACTGTATGCCTGAAACAATTCTATTATGAAATGCTTTGTAAATCACCGCGTCTTAATAAAAAAATATATTGCTCCATAAAAGAAAGAAATAAAAATTAAAATATGACCAAGGAGACAGTTCAAAGTACTAATGCACACACTTTGCATGTGGGAGGTCCCTCACATGGTTCCCTAAACCAAACCCCCTCCCCATCCAAAAAGATAATAAAAATAGGTTTTGTTTGAAGATTTTTTTCAGTGTGTCAATCACAAGTAATCTTATAATAATTTTTTAAAAACAGCAGTCATGCAAGATGAAAATGAAATGAAAGATGCATGGCATTACTTGTAAAGGTAGAATCCAGTTCTAAAAGGAGAAAACCCAACTGCAGTTTTTTCTGGGGATGGACACTGAAGAAACAGACTAATAATTTTGACTTTTATTACTTTAAATTCTACTCCAATGATCTTTCTGCCTACTTAGTACAACTCTTTAGACTGTATGAGTTAAAAAAATTAACCTTAAAATAATAATGCCCGTGATATTGGATCATTAACCTTTGGTATCCCCTTCACTGGACAGACCTGAATCATTCAGGTTGAAGTTCCCACCTTCCCAGCAATGTGAGCATGTTGTCACAGGTAATGTTGGTTCTCATCTGGTGCGAATTAGCAAAATGCAAATGAATGACCTGAGGCCCCCAGAGGTAAGAGGATTTCTCACAACATCCAGCTCATTGGTGCTGGACACAAGTTCACGCCTCAGTTCTTTGGCTTCTGCGCTTGTTGTCCTATCATGTTGTATATCACATATTCTACAGTTAGCCCTCCCAAAACCCTATGTTAACTCAAAGATCTGAATTGGAGTCAGGAAGTTACTCTGTTAGTAACTCCCTTAGACCTGAAGCTGAACTCTATCATGAACCCTGGTTGTGTGTGTGTGTGTGTGTGTGTGTGTGTGTGTCTGTCTGTCTGTCTGTCTGTCTATCTGTGTGTCTGTATGTCTGTGTGTCTGTGCCTATGTGTATGGTAGGGCAGAAGAATACAACTCAGCCATTTTCTGCCTGATTTTAACCTCTGTTGGCCTACTTTTTCTCATCTTTAATACTTCTACTCGAAACAATATTTATCAAGGATAAAAGCAAGTTCTGTCAAGTACATAAACCAAATCTCTGACATAGTATATGCTCAGTAAAAGTTACCCAAACCAATACCTAGTTTATTCATTTGATCATTTAAATTTTTAAATCATTTAAATGATCAAATGAATAAACTAGGCATAATTCACCATCCTCACAAATTCCTTGCTGCTTTTCACATTTGCTTTTGTGTTTTGGGTTGGTTTTGTTTGTTTTGTTTTTGGTACTAGAGGTGAAAGCTAGTGCCTCTTACATGTTAAGCATGTCCTCTACCACTTGACATATATCTCCTGCTCCTTCTCAGCTATTTTATTGTAACCAGCATATCATATTCAGAATTTAGTTACTGGTCCTCACTTATATGATGATTTGTTTACTACCAGTCAATCACTTTAGAAAAGGCAGTTCCCGGGGCCAACAACATCAGGGAGCTGGAAGGAGGAGGTGCAGCCAGCACACCTTCTCCAGATGGAGCCCTGGCGACACTGAGCAGCAACTAACACGGCTCCGGGATTCGGGACTGGGACACATCCAAGCCGCGCGGCCGCATTAGCAATTTAGAAAACCTTTTCTAAAACCTGAAAACATACAATCTTTTAATGGAAAACTAATTATCAAATGCTTCCTTAATAGGGTTATCTTGTTTGGGGGTATAACTCCCACAAGAATAGTGAGTTTTGTGTTGAAATATGGAACGTAATCAAGGTGAAGAGAAAATGAAGTGAAATTCATCAGTTATACAGATGGGGTGGGGGGCGGGGAGTATACCGGTATATTTTGGTGGTGGAATATGGGCACTGGTGAAGGGATGGTGTTTGAATACGGTATAACTGAGACATAAACCTGAGAACTCTGTAACTTTCCACATGGTGATAAAATAAAAAAAATAAATAAACAAAAATAAAATAAAATAAAATAAAATAGAAAAAAAAAAAAAAGAAAAGGCAGTTCCCTCACTCATTCTCCACAGCAGACAGGACTGAGAATTTGGATTTAACACACAAACAAAAACACAACAGAATGGCAAGCTTCCTAGACAAAATATCTTTTGTTGTTAGCATACCTTAAATCATGGCTGGGATTCATAGCTGGTTTCCAAATCTCTGGGTCACCCATAGAGTCTTTGACTATTCCCCAGCTAGTTGTAGTAGTGAGAACTTGTTGTAAAGTTCTAACATTTCTGTGCTTGCCTTCACATCCCGGAATAAAGCCCTTTCCGGGGGCCTGCCCTTCCATTATATCCCCCCCTTCTGCTTTCCATCAGTGGGAAAGCATCTGTTCTCTAAGCTGAAAGTGCAAAACCCCACTGTGACTACCTTCTTTTCAAATCGGGAGGAGGTAGCTTTCCACTGTTCTCTTGAGAGAAGTCAGTGAAATCCTCGTGACCCCCTTAACAGAAACATTCTTTGAAGGCACCACAGAATAAGCAATAACTGACAATTTAAACATACCTGGAATACTTTGCCACACATATTTCTCAAGTGTCTTATAACAGCACAAAACTTCAAATAGCATACCAACCCCAGCCTACCAACTTAAATGGAAATTAAACTATATAAGCTCATTGTCAAGACATTCGGAGAATATTTTAAAACACTCACTGGAAAAAGAACAACAACCTATTGAGAGCTTGTGTTGTAAAGTTTTGGGCCTAGAAGATCTCCCAGCTGGAGGCTGGTACTTCCATGAAAGGGCGGACATTTGCCAATGTCTGCATTAGTGACAATGTGAAAAGAACAGCTTTGGATATTGAGACCAAACAATCCAGAATATGAAGCAGGTACTTGCTGTTACTAACAACTGAGTTCAGGAGCAGTTGGGTGAAGTCAGTTCATCTGTATGAAGTTAGAGCAGCAATGAGCTTCCTTGTGAGTCTCACCGATAGGGTAAATGATTCTCAAGAGTTTATTCTCCTTGTCATTCCACTTTATTTATAGTTATGTGTTTGTCTACCAAAATCAAGTTTGTCGAAGAGGAATAAAAACAAAGTGAGTATAGCAGGAGATAGAAGTTGTTTTAATTGAGATATAATGAGCACTGCCATAGTATTATTTGTAAAACATAGTGGTTTCATGTATGTATATAACAAGAAATGATTATATAATAAGCTTTGTTACATTCATCACCACACAATTATACTTTATGCTTTTTTTGATAACTTTTAACTCTATTCTCACAGTGTCTTTCAAATAGTCTATTTATTTCTATTAACGTTAGTCATCAAGTTGTACATTTTATTTACAACAAGTGTGTAAGAAAGACATTTATCTTTGTACAAAGACTTTGTACCTTTGGCCACCTTCACCCATCCCAAGTCCCTTCTCTCAGAGTCAATCTGTCCCTTATCCTCTGTATCTGAATTTGGGTTTTCTTAGACTCCACATACATGTAAGATCATGAAGTATTTAAATGTTTTTCTATATGGGACTTATTTTACTTAACATAATGCCCACAATGTCCACCTATGTGGAAGTAAATAACAGGACTTCCTTCTATCTTATGGCTTAATAAAATTCATATATGTATATATATACAGATATATATACATGTATATTCATATATATATATACATACATAGCACTGCATTGTAGCACTGTCATACCATTGTTCATCGATTTGCTCAAGCAGGCACCAGAAATGTCTCCACCGTGAGACTTATTACTGTTTTTGGAATATCAAATACACCACAAGTAGCTTGCCAGGCTCTGCCATGAAGGCGGGATATTCTCAATAGCTTGCTGGGCTCTCCGAGAGGAACGGAAAAATCAGACCCGGGTCGGCCGCATGCAAGGCAAACACTCTACCCTCTGTGCTATTGCTCCAGTCCATATATATACATATATGAATTTTAATCAGAATTTTCTTTAAAGGATATCCCTTAGAGACAGATTCTAACTCTCTCTACTCTTGACTGCTGTCTTAATGATTTTTATCAAGTTCCTTGCGGATTCAATGCTCCTCTTGAACATCAGCCATCTGCCTTTCCTACCCAGATATTAAAGGAACTAAACATTCAGTTAAATCAATAAATTGCTTTAAGACCTTTGAGGAAAGGGAGTTATTTCCTTTCCAGTTCAGGGTTTTCCAACCACATGTTGGGCTGAGTTCTCTATCATTCAGAGATTAGCCTGGGCCAGTGACATTACTTCCAATATTTGCTAATGCTCAAAGGCTTAGGACACTGATACTATGTTCAGAAATGCAGGATTCTTAAATTTGGTTAAAATAGACTTGCTTGTTCTTCATTCAGAATGCTTTTCTATTCATCTGACCCTTCAACTTTCCTTTCTTCTTCATTCTCTCTCACTTCCCAAACAGGAACTATAAAGCTAGACCCTGTAACCAGGCCTTCCATGCCTGTGATCTCAGTAACTAAGTCAGAACCAGGCACATAACCGGGTATTGAGGCAATGTTTGAAGTAGGAAGGGAGGTATAGAAAGAAGGGATAGAAGAAAGAAGGAAGAAAGGCAGGGTGGGAGGAAGGAAAAGAGGAAGGTAGGAACATATTGTCCACTGCTAGTCTACCTAAGTAGCAGAGCAAAGATTTAGATGGATTTGGAACCAGATGGATTAAAAATGATTCTTCTAGGGGTGGCCAATTAGTGGGTACCTTTATTTTTGAACTACTTTTCTAGAAGACAAAGTCTCATATACAATAGCATAACCTTGGTCTTTGGCCCTCAATGAGACACTCGGAAGCAAAGCTAGTTGATAAGTTCAGGCCACAGTGCCAGGAATAGACTGGAGATATGCATGGTAAGAAAGACTTACAACCAATATCTACCTTCCAAGAGCTTAAAATGCATTCCTTCTTAATGAAAGCCTAGACAAAAAAATCTAAGTTTTGATTTTATTGATCCTTCATCCCCCAAAACAACTTCATATAGTAAAACCGACACTGGACTTGGAGTCAGAAGATTTGAAGTTTATGGGTTTGCCTGGGGTTTATGTGGGTTTGGGGCTCTCTTTCTGGTTGTTTACTTTACACCAAATATGTACCCTCTTTGATCTGAAATGTTACCTGTGTAAAATGGCAGAGATCAAATACAGGAGATAAATTTACATTACAATAATAAATTTACATCAATGCTTTATCAAACTAATGTAGTATGGACAAATGCATAGTAACAGTGCAGAAAAAAAAAAGAGCAGAAAATTTATTCCTTGAAATTCCAGAACATAAGATAGAAGGAGAAATTAACATCATAGTAAATGAGTTTCACAAGAGATCTTGGTTGTAATGCAGGGCCTAGCAGATGATCACAATAGTAAAAGTGAAGTGGTTCCTGTTTGTAGGCCTGACAAAGGGGTGATGCTGCTGCTGATGACAGTGGTGATGGTTGTGATAGTGTCTTGACTGAGTGAAGAACACATACCCTGAACAACTCTGAGTGCTTCCCATGTTTTATCTTGTTCAACCTAACAACAATGCTGTGAGTTAAGTAATATAATTATTCCCATTTTACAAGCAAGACAACAAACTAAGATCCAGGAGTTCAATTCAGGACTAAATGTAATTCCCTCCAAGCACATTCTCTTTATTCTAACATATTAAGTGAGAGGAGAAGAGGATCAAGAAGCACAAGCCCCAGTTCCTTTGGCAAGACTGAAGGGTGAAGCAAAAAGAGGTGAAGCAGGAGAGGAACGATGGGATGAGTCCTTGACACTGGGAAGGAACCTGCATGAATCCAGAGAGGAATGACCAAAGCAATAATCCCTCCAAACACTTCATAACAGAATACAAAACCTAAAAACCTAAAGGAAAGCCAGTAGGAAGCAAGAAGAGCATAATTATTGGGAAATCAACAGTCAGACGACAGCATTTCCCCCCATAGCCTGCCCAAAGCACCAGGCACACTAATCAGCAATGTTCTCATTCTCCGAGGCACAACCTGCTGTTCTAACAATTGAGGGCTGGGGTGAGGGCATGCTGTGGATGCGGCTGCCATCCCCAAGCCTCCTGCCACCTCTGAGTATTCAGCACCATTCCTGTGAGCAATGACGGGAGGAAACAGCTATAGCTAGCTGTCACCACTGAACTGCTAATGAAAACCAGAAAGTGCCGACGAACTGCTGGCTTCTTCACAATTAAAGGACCACCTGGAATAGGAAAAGCTCTGCAATGGAGCCCCTTCCACTGGTAGCAGGTCTCAGTGGTAAATCCCCACACCAGCCTATCACAGACTCAATCAAACAGAATGAGATCATGTATTAATCCTAAAAACACCTTTGCCATCCTGTATGTTTCTTCTAAATCGATCAATAATTGGTTTGGTGCCCACCAGAACCTCTTAGATCCCAAACATAAATTTCAGAAATGATATTAATGAAACAAGTATCTAAAACCACAGAGTAAAACACAGAAATGTCATGTCACAAAACTGCCAGGTACTTGTTACAAGAAAGCAAAAGAGACACAGAAGCAGAGAGAGAAATAAAAAGGAAAATAAAAAAAGAATGCTTCTGGGGGAAAAGTAGTGGTAGTGACTAGACACTTGGTTTACTGGCTGACTGTGGGTCAAGAGCAACAGAAGGTGCTCTCTTCTCTGATTTGGAGAAACAGGTTTGCATGTAGTGATTTGAAGACACACAGAAAAACGAAATACCAAAGTTTCTGTGGTAGCACTAGTAGTACTTTCATCCCGTTGTTCATCAATTTGCTTGAGCAGGCACCAGGAACGTCTCCATTGTGAGACTACTTGTTACTGTTTTTTGGCATATAGAACATGCCATGGGTTGCTTGCCAGGCTCTGCCTTGTGGGCGGGATACTCTCGGAAGCTTGCTGGGCTCTCCGAGAGGGGCGGAGGAATCAAACCCGGGTCAGCTGCATGCAAGGCAAATGCCCTACCCGCTGTGCTGTGCTATCGCTCCAGACCCAAAGTTACTAAAGTTATTTGTGTTATCAAACACAAATAATTTGCTTTAATTATCTGATCCAGGCAGACATGTTAGTTAAACCAATCCTAATAAAAAATGAACAGCACAGTCAGAATTTTATATTTTCGGCAGAAGAGTAGTTTGTCAATAGCTGAATATTAAATCTCCTTATATCCTTGTCAATGAACCAGATGTATTAGAACTAGTAACTAATGTCATGTAAGAGGGAGTAGGAGGGAGAGAGAGAGAGAAAGAAGCAGAAGGGGGGTAGAGAGAGTTTTAATCAACAGCAACTTGACATTCAAAACACCTCATCAAGGTTGGCAAGCAGCAGGAACCTACTGAGTAAGAAGAAGCAGTGTGATAAGGGCTGGTCTATCTGCAAAGCCAAAGCAAGGAAGAAAAGAGCCTGTCAAGCCCAGTGTTGAATGCAGCCATGCAGGTTCTGGCTAGAGGTGCTGAGATTCTGAGTGTGAGACAAGCAGAGAGAAGAGAAGGAACCGCTGGCATCCCTCTTGGGCACCTATGCTGCAGATTCCTGGGGCCCACCTGGTGCGGGCAGGAGAGTCCCTCCTCAATCCCCACCTGCAGGACTTGCTCCTCATCCTTCCATTCTCCTATGGCCCCTCAGTCCTTACCCTATTGAGTGAGGCTTTGTGGAGGACAAATATTTTAAATAGAGGGGAAAACACTCAAGTGGGGTGCAAAGATGCTTAGCTCCTCCCAGCCTCGCCCAACCGGGTTTCCTTTCTTCCATCTTCCAGGCAGCAGGCTAGAGATCACGGCAGCAAGCACCTCAAACACATCTGGCCCCATACAACAGGCGCTGTGCAAGGAACTTGACATATGATGACATATGTGCATGATGGCTTTCACAGAAATTCTGGCATGGGTTATCTTCCTTGCAACAGAGGTGAAGAAACAGAGGCTTCAAGACATTAATTTGTTCAGGTCACTAAGGAGCAAGTGGCACGGTCCACAGCTCTGAGAAGGCAGGTCCTCTCCCTCCAGCATGTCAACCTTACTCAGTAGAGAGACAAATGGAATCCTGGGCTAGAAGGTTAATAAACCTGAACTCCGTTGTATATTAAAAAAAATGTAAATGCCACAAGGCAAAATCAACCCATTTAATTTAGGGAGGAGCATTTTTTAATAGCATTTAAAATAGAATAGCCACAAGCTCACTCTCCCAGAACATCAGGAGACACTGGATACAGATAATGACAAGAACTTCTCAATTTCTAGCCTGGCTAGAAATTAACACAGTACCATGATAATGGAAATTAATTTGGGTATTCTATTATAACTCAGAGTATAGTTTATCCTAAAGCAATATAGTAAGTGGCTGGGTTCCTCTCCTAGAGCAGAGGTTCCCAGATTTATTTGGACTATCACACTTTTCTCAGAGCAAGAATTATCCAGTGACCACCCACCACCACCATCACCCTGGATACTCACCTTCCTTAAATAAAAAACCAGAAAACATGCCCCTCCCTCCATCTGAGACCACTGCACCTACTAGGACCCCATGAGGGGAAGTGGGTCAATATCCACTGCTTTGAGAATTACTATAAATCTCTCAAGGACCTATACAGAATGATCTCTCATATGGGAATATAAGTGAATAGCAAATGGCCAAGGCACAGAACCAGAGAAATAAGCTTATCGTGGCCAGGAGAATGCGGGAGAAATGTTGAGGGGGCCGAATGGGGGCACTCTGAGATAACGGTGGAGGGAAGCAGATACTTTGGCAGAGGGTGTGGGGTTGGAACACTGTATGCATGAAACCCTATCATGAACAGTACTGCAAATCACAGTGCCTACAATTAAACAAATGAGTGAGAGAGAGAAACTTCTCATTATAAAAAAAAAATCTGTGATAAAAACTGCCTTCTTTTGCAGTGCTGGAATCAAATGATAAAAATGTTTTTAAGCCAACGAATTTTAAAAACAGACTTTAAAGAGAGATAGTACAGCAAGTCGGGCACTTGTCTTGCTAATGGCCAAATGGCCAGTGCTGGCTTCGATCCCCCTCACCACATATGGTCCCCTGAACCCCACCAAAAGTGAACCAAGTCCCAAAGCCAAGAACAAGACCTGGACAGCTGGGTGAGTCCTTACAACCAAAATAAAAGAGAGCTTTAAACAGATTTTAATAAAACATCATTATAACTTCCCTGTGTCTTTCATCTCCATTCTGATTAAAACATATATTTATAATTCTCAAAGTTTACAACCTAATATTCACCCACAGAATGCCCACTTTCTAGGGTTCTCTTGCCTGGGGTTCAAGGTAAAATATTAATGTATTCAGATATTTGCACAGGACTCATAGGACCAACTCACTGTGACAAATGGGGCAAATTCCTCGCACAGCACTCGTCTGCTAAGGCTAGCTGCTCCACATGGCCGGCCAGCAGCTTCCCGGTCCAGACCCTGAATCACAAGGATTCCCAGTTGCCCTAAGCCTGCAGCATTCACCAAGTGGCTTGCTTCAGCAAAGACAAGATTTCCCTTCTGCTCCTGGAGAGTGAATACTCCATATGTTGTGCCATAATCTCCATGTAGCAAAAAATAGCCTGGGGGATTTATATCCCTTCCAGGAAGGAAGGATGTGTGACTGGTGACCATTTGGCAGAAAGCTACTAAAACTGGGTGCGGGCTCTCTATAATAATTGATCTGTCCTGTTGCCCAAGATCTTCCACCATCATAACAGCAACATGTTAGAAGGGGGGCCCTAGAGTCTGAGGAATTTCTAAGAAAATAACTCAACAATTCAAGGGATCTTGAGTGGCACATGCAACAAGGGGGAAGGAAATTTTATCTATGGGAGATCCTAAAAGACCATTTAGAACCATTTAGATATAATCAGTGTCTCAAAAAAAGACTACGTTGTATGCCACTTCATCATTTACAGAGTTCCTTCCACCCTGTTCATTTCTTTCCTTGAGAAGCCAGAATGGATGATGGAGGGAAATGTTCCCTCTTTCTTCTGACGATGCTGCTGACAGGTCTATAGTGATCAAGCTTTTTAAAAACCCAAAACAAGAACAAAAACTACTCCTCTGTGCTGGCATACAGTGCTGATTCTTCGATTTCTTCTTCTCTGTGGGAAAGGAGGTATGACTTACTTGGCAAGACAGCAGCTTTGAACACAGTTCATATTCTCCACAGAGCCCGTTCATCTTGGCTTTCAGGGTTCCATGTTCTGGTGTATTGCAGCCAGCCTCACTGGCGATTCCAGTTCACCATCTTCTACTAGTTCCTACACTTCACCCTGCCTCTTAATGCTGAAATGACTCAGCTCTTAGCCCTTGTCTCTTCTCTACCCTCATTTTTTCTTGATGATTTCAAGCAAATCTCACATCATATGGATGGTATATAGAGCAACAGCTTCCAAATTTATATCCTTCCCCCATCGAGATCACGCTCTTGGAATTCTAGACCAAGATATCCAACTTGTCATAAATATCTCAAACACACTATATTGCTGACAGCATTTTATAAACATAGTCATTTATTCAAAAGCACATATGAAAGTGGCAAATGATTCTCCTCATTTTATGAACAGAGGACAGTGAAGCATGATTGATGAGGCGATGATCTACAAGGCAATGTGATCATTGTGATTATCAGTAGGATTTTATTTTCAGGTCAGACCTCTGGGAAGTGAGAGAGCCACCTCCTTTGAGTCTTCTCACAGCCTTACCTCATTTTTTCACCCATTGGTGACCCTTAGTTCCTGCATTCAACCTTTCAGCAAAGTCTGCGCTTCCATCTCTACCACCAATCTAAACCCCCAAACTGCATACTGTTCTTTTTTTTCTATGGTATGGATCACTGCATGAGGTCCTAACCAACCTCCCTGCCTCCTTCCACTTGGCTCCCATTACCTACTTTGCACCTGCAAGAACTGCCTAATGTTAGAAAATCAACTGAGACCCCATGACTGGCTTCTATTGCACTTAGAACACACTGAACTTGAGAAGACAGCTCAAAGTGTTGGTGCTTGTGTCTTACACGCACTGAATTTGATTCCTGACCCTGCAAAGTATAACCCTAGAGGCCTGTGAGCACTCCATGCATGACCTAGAGGTTCCAAGTACTCCTGAGCAACATCACAACTCTAAGTCTAAGCATTAAATCATATGAATCATGTGATTTGGTTGCCCAAATATCATTGGGAGTGACTGTCAGACCCCCTGAACATTTCTTGGCAGTGGCCCTTACTGGAAAAAAGAATATAAAACACAATCCTATACAGAGTCTTTATGAATCCCTCCTTCCTGTCCAGCTCACAACCTGGCACCTTCCTACTCATCTCTCAACCACACTGGTCTGTTTCTGTCATTAAATGCACTGAGATTCTTCATGAGAGTTCAAGCCCCAGATGTTAGGACCCCAGATTTTAAGTGGCTGGTTTTGTCCCCTCACCTAAATATTACATTTATGGAATGAACTTCTGTGACCACCCAAACTAAAGTGAGCCTTGTCTGCATCCCACATACTCTATATACTGTAGTTAGGATGATAGCTATGGATTGGTATCATATTTTTGAATAGTCAGTTGGCACTTTCATCAAAACATAATTGCATATAACAAGAGACCTGATCCAACAATTTGACTTTTAGAATTCATTCTAAATATAAACTTAAACATATGATATATAAGATTGTTTATTACTGTGTTTCTTCTACACAGCTGGCAACACCCAAATGTCCATCAACAGGAGTTCCTTAGATAAAGTACCATACATAGTAACAGATAAAAATGCATTAGATACCTATTGACAATCTTATAAGCTAAGTACTGTTTAAGTTTCATTTTAGAAAAGAAACCTAGAAATAATCCAAGAAACAAAGCTCTTATGTAGTAAAGTGAGGATTCACTCCCAGATTCTTGGTCTCTCTACTCTAATGCTTCTCAATACATGCTCCCACACTGAAAACTTTACCAGTCCTCAAGAGTAACTAGGTAGTATAGTCATGTGACTCTTGAGGATGTTTCCGTCCACAGCAGACTATATGTGTGACAGTGATCCCAGTGGGCATGGGTGACGCAATCAGTGGCAAATGATAGTATCTGGGTAAGTGTAATAACACTCTCTTAATTTTTTACACAAGGACAAAATGACCTTGTTTAGTAAGGACCCCTTTCTCAGAGTATATCCACATATGTGGATATGAAAACACATCACTGTTTACAGAACTGCAACACACACAAAATGGGCTGATTTCCAAGACATGCTGTTACATGAAAAGACTACAGTACAGAACAGTAAGTAGAGTTTAACCTCTGGGCAGTTTTTTTTTTTTTTTTTTTTTTTTTTTTTTTTGCTTTTTTTGGGTCACACCTGGCGATGCACAGGGGTTACTCCTGGCTCTGCACTCAGGAATCACCCCTGGCCGTGCTCAGGGGACCACATGGGATGCTGGGATTCGAACCCGGGTCGGCCGCGTGCAAGGCAAACGCCCTACCCGCTGTGCTATCGCTCCAGCCCCTCTGGGCAGTTTTTTAAAAAAAATAATCAAATATGGACATTTCTATACATCTATATAAAAACAAAAGGAGTAATGGAAAATGTGTAAAAAACAGTTGGCTATTTCAGAAAGGAAAATTAGGTGGCTAGGGGTAAGGCTGAGTGAAGCCTGACATTTCACTGCATGTGCTCCTGTGCCTTTTGACTTTCGTTATGTGTGCAGAAACATATGCACTCTGCCTGTTCAAAGAACTAACTCAAATCACATTGGTTGGTTGCTAATTTTCAAAAAGAAATAAAAAGTACCTCCATATCATATCCCCTATTGTATTTTCTTTATAAATAAAATATAAAATGATTTATTTAATTAGTGAATGTTTATCTTATGACTTCACTACAGTTATCTAAAATCATTTCATTTTTCTTTGTCTTGCAGCAGATGGAGACATGCACGTTTGTTATTCTGGGTATATGAGCTCACTAGACTGCAGTAGAATATGAGCTCTAAGGAGGCAAAGATTGTACAGTTCATAATCTAAGTTCATTGTCAAAAATACTTAGCATGCTACCCTGTATACTGAAAGTATGAAGGGAAGCTAATTAGGGCCCAAGAATCCTGGGCTTTGGCTGGTGAAATGTGTACAATTCTTAGATGTGCACAATTCCTGTCTTTAACTACAAAGAGAAGAGGAAAAGTCTATGGCTTAACTAATTGGAGTAAAATAGTAAGAGGAGGGGCAGAGATAGTCCAGGTCTTAAGGAATTTGCCTTGCATGTGATGGGCCCGAGCACCGCATTTGGTCCCCCAAGCACCACCATGAGTGATACCCGAGCACAGAGTCAAAAGTAAGCCCTGAGTACCACTGAGGTGACCCCCAAACCAAGGGGGGAAAAGGTAAGAACATTTTCCTCCAAAAATGTACAGAAGTTGTATATCTTAGATCAATAATTAAGCTTCTTAGCATGAAAATATAAGAACTTGTTTCAAAGAATCATTTCTTTTTTTTTTTTTTTTTTTTTGCTTTTTGGGTCACACCCAGCGATGCTCAGGGGTTACTCCTGGCTTTGCACTCAGGAATTACTCCTGGCAGTGCTTGGGGGACCATATGGGATGCCGGGGATCGAACCCGGGTCGGCCGCGTGCAAGGCAAACGCCCTACCCGCTGTGCTATCGCTCCGGCCCCAAAGAATCATTTCTACTAGCACCAATACTCAAAGTAGAGATCCTAAATCAGACATATTTCTGTTGTTAATTTTTTTATCAAGGCATCATGATCTGCAAAGTTATTTGCAATTGACTTCCAGCCATACAATGTTCCAGCACCAATTCCATCACCAGTGTCAATTTCCCTTCACCAATGTCCCCTGAGTTTCCCTCCCACACCTTAACATGCCTCCATAACAGGCACTTCTTTTAAATTGCCATGTTTGTTTCTCATCATTCACAATGATAGATCTAAAAGGATTTTGCTAACTTTATATGGTCAGAAAAAAATATTAACAATAAGCAATAAGTGGTGAGGTTAAGAAAGAAAAAATAGCTCAATCCTTTTTTTAAAAAATGATCTAATAAAGTTATATCTGCATTCACAAAGCTTTAGTCATTACTAAATTTTTGCATAGTTTTGAGCTATAAGCATCACTGTTGATTCAGTAAAGGGAACTGCTATATGAAAGTATAAATTTTTGATCCTATACAATGGAAGAAGAATATGTGCCATAGAAATAACCTCCAAGAGTCTTTCGGAGAGGCCTCGTGTGCTCATATCTTCAAACAAGTGGAATGAACAGCAGACTTAAATCACACATCTATAAGAAAATGGTGGTCTTGAGAAAAGTTTACAGTTTCAACAATCAATAAGATGGAGGAAATAAGCATCGTTTTATTAGTTTAAAGGTCAGGTCAATTGGATTATGGGGTGACCAGATAATCAAACATTATTCTGGTTTTTCTGAAAAAGACAAACATTATTTACTCCGTGGATTTACTCAGTGGATTGACTTATTAATGTGAGTGAAACTCATTGCACTGAATATTTTCATCCAAGCAGGGGAAAAACAGGGTAACCCTCTCCTGAAAGAGAGTATTCTGACTGCCTGACTCTTAAGAACTAGAACACTGTTTTCCCCTGCCCTCATGCTCACACAGAAAGAACCATGGCTCGTCTGGTTCTCACGCCTGGGTGCAGAGTGGAACTAAACCATTGCTCTCTTAGATCTCCAGCTCAGCGAATCACACTGCATGATTCCAAATAGATAAAAATATTTGGTTTCCCAGGAGAACCCTGGACAATAGAAGTAGAAACTGCCTTCTCTGTTCAGAAACTTGCCAAAGTAAAACACCCCTTGATAAGCCTATCACTTGGAAAATGGGGATACAATGCTAATCCCCGTGAATTCTCAGCTGGTAGAGAAAAATCAATCATTTAAAAGCTAAAATTGTAAATATATATTTATAAGAGACTAACAGAATATATCAAGATCTACAAGTCAGTCTAACCTCCCCCCATTCACACACACACATACACACAACACACCATAAAACAAGTCTTGAACAAATTACCTCCTCATCCAGGGAGGATGGCTTATAAACAAATTAAAATGGCTGATAAACCATTCAGGAGCTGCAAATCAAGCCACAATGAGATATATCAGGTCATACCTGTGAGTGAAGACAGCTACTATAGGGCTGGGGAGGCAATTCTGTGTAGAGCATACACCTGACCGATGTGAGGCCCTGGGCCCAATCCCCAGCACTGCGAAAAATAACAAAATAATATGGCTACTATAAAAAATACTGCGTTGAAAAGGTCCAAAAAAATTGGCAATCTTGCATGCATCTGACCTTGATTCTATCTCTAGGATCATCTAAGCAATCATCTCTCGGTGTAGGACTGAAGACCCCCTGAGCACGGTTGCAGTAGCCCCTGTAATCCCTGGCATTGCAAGGCCCACACAGCACCACATCCTCAGGCTCTAGCATTGAATCACAGACCCAATTGGCCAAGAATCACTGGGAGGAGCTCCCAGACATCCTGAGTACCGTTTGGGAGACTCCCCTCCCCCTAAAAAAGGAAAGGAAAAATAAAGATGGAAGGGAGAGCAGATGCATAATCAAAACGCAAATGCATCACTCTGGATGCCTGAATATTGACTGAACCTCAGACAAGAAGAACATATTTATATTCACCTCCCACAGTAGCAATAGCAAGTACCAAAAACTGACAGGTTAGAACAACAGAAATGTATTCTCTCCCAGATCTGGAGTTTAGAAGTCTGAGATCAAGGCTCAAGGCAGAATTCTTCCCTGATGAATGCGTCCTGCCTTCAAGGAGGTCATCAGTCGCAGGGGCTTCTTGGCTGTAGCTGCATCAGCCATTCTGACTCTGGGAACACAGGACATTCTGGATACATGTCCCTCACTTGGTGCTTTCCTCTTAGAAAGCCACCAGGCATACTGGCATGGTGCCCACTGTCATCACCTCATCTTAACTTGATTGCCTCTGCAAAAACACTTTGTCTAAATTAGGTCATGTTCCCAATCACTGGGAATGAGGACATCAATATTTGGGGGAAGGGGGCACAATCCTAACAATATTGGTATTAAAAAACAAAACTTTAGAGCTATATGAGGTTCCTTGAACATGCTACTAAAGATCTCTGACCAGACAGCTGGAATCTGGGCAGTAAGAGGCCACATCCAGAAGTCACTGCAAAGTTCCACCCCCAAGGGCATTACACTCAGCCACTCAATTTATCCTTGAGTTAGCTCCTTAACTGCTTCAGGCCTTGGTTTCCTTATGAAAATAACAGCATCTACCTCAAAGGGTTTTAAGAGAATTAAACAAGTCACAAAGTTCTTATTAGTGCCCGGTAAGTGTTTAATTAATGTGAGCAATTTCTCCTATGATGATCCACCTTCCAGGGTTCCCAAGACTCCCTTGAAAGCATTTTGGGGACACAATGGTTGCTCAGGCCCCTCTACGTAGTTCCCTGTAGTCTCAGGCTGAACCTGCAGCACTGCAGCCCCAGGATCCACACCCATGAGCACTGAGTGACAGTCTGAGCCGTGCACTCAGCCAATGACCTTCCTGCAGACAGTCTACTAGCAATGTGGCAGCCACAACTGCCTTGGCCGGCAGGGTCTTAAGGACCCCTTAGCCAGCAGGGTGCAACATCCAGGCCCATTACCTGCAGTCCCCCACAGGTCAGACGGAGAGCCCAGCTCAGACTCAGGCCTCCCTCTTTATGTGACCAAGGCCCTAAATTTGGATTTTGATCTTAGCCTTGGCCTCACTTGCTGCTAAATCTGTATCCAGTTAATCTTACAGGGTTGTGGGGGAAGAGTCATGTTGCCAAGGCAACCTAACAATTGAGGCACAGAAGCAAAAAAAAGTAATAGAATTTTAGGACCCAGACCACCGAAGAATCCCTAACACCCATTTCTGCTTGTTCCTTAGCAATGAATTTTGATACACTAAAATCAACAAATCCCTCTTCTCACTCTTTTCTTTATCTGTGTCTGTCTGTCTTTTGTGCAAGTTTCCAGCCATTGACAAAAAGGAAAGTTTGCTTACACAAGTATTCTATTCACATGCCATTTCCTAACAGGATAGAAACTAAAGCTCACACTTCATTCAGCAAGTCAGGAAGTCAGCTGATTTCCTTTAAAACTCTCTCTGCATGAAATAAGCAATTGTCCCCTGGGGATTTTATTCACAATATTAATTTCTGACCTGCAGTTAAGAAATAAACGAACAGGGGGGACCCAAATAGAGCTCAGGGCCTTTCGTCTGAGTGGTTTTCTAGAGAAGGGCAATAAAGAAAGACGTTATCTTGGTTACCCAGAATTCTCATCTTCCTCAATGACTTCCAACCCACAAGGCAGAGCAAACACAGGTTGGAGATTTCCATACCTTGGGTTTCCATCTGCACTCTGCAGGAAGCTGTAAGGAATAGGAACCTATATAGTAAGAATCCAAGGTAAGTCACAGTGAGACAAATGCACAAACACAGCACAGCAGTTGAGTTTGCATTTTGAAAATGCAGGCACTGAATTATCCAAAATGGACCAAAGAGAACTCTGGCAGACTACCAGCCAGAGTGCATCAAGTGCAACCTGACAGGCTCCTCTTTGAAACTTCTCCATAAACCTGATCCTGACACAAGAGGGCAACAGCTGAAATTTTCTTTAAAAAAATAAGAAGACGGAACACTCCTTGCCTCAATTCATTTTCATTTATATTCCCTTTTACCTCTTCTTTTGAAACAGTCTGCCTGAATTTTAACTAAGCCATTACAAGTACCAGAGTAGGATAGACAGGGAGTGAGGAGGCATGAAAGTGATGAGTTTGTTGGGCTATGAGTATGTAATTTTTAAGTTTCATTAAGCAAATAGCAGCTGCTTAGCTTCCACTAAATACGATTACATGTGAAGAAGGTTGAAAAGTAGATTTTAATAGGAGGAAAAATAGCTGGCAAAGGAGGAAGAACATTCAAGTTCCTGACTTGACTCAAGTCACTAACAACTCACATAATCACAAATGATTTAAACTTCTTAAACCTAGGTTGTTCCAACGATAAAATGCTATAATAATACCTACCCTGACTCAGTTATTTGTGGAAGATCAAATGAAGTCAGATGCAAGAAAGCCTTTTGTGAATGAGTAAGTACTGCTATTTCTACTAGAATTTCAATTTGTTGGATTGAAGGACTAAGGATGCTTTCCTGCTTTCTATAACATTTATCCTCCATAGCTGGTCCTTATGGCTAGTCTGAAAGAGAAATGCTGTTGAAAGCAAAAATGTGTTAAGCAAATAAGTATATATGCTTTTGCACCAATTTTTCAAAAGTAGGTTTAAGGGAAAATTCTTCAACTTGTTAGATGCAAGCAGCCTCTGGCTACCACCAAGCAGCAGCAACGGCACATCCATAAGGTACAAAGGAGGGAAAGCAGCTCTTCTTCCTGCATGGCACCTCCAGAGAGAGCCTCACTATCCTGCAAGTGTTCGTTTTAGCAAGTGTTAGCTCGTGACATTCTAGCTGGTAGCAAATCATAACTTCTTACAAGTAACTTCTTACTCTTAGTTCATAGCATGAACACTAAATTAGAAGTAAAACCTCTCCAGTGACAACTTAAAGGTCATTAAGATACAGAATAACAGATTAGCAGGGAAGAAGCATATGCAATTTCCTATTGAAGAATAAGACAACATCAGGAGCTAAAGTAGAAAGTGAATTGATCTCTTCCTTCTCTCTGTCTCTGTTTCTCTGTCTCTGTCTCTCTTTCTCTCTCTCTCACACACACACACACACACCTCTCTCTTTCTTATTTCCTTCACCCTCTCTCCCACTTCTTCTTATATTCCTTAGATATTTCCTGATTACATTTCAAACCCACAACTTACTTTCCTCCTAAGATTTAGAGGAACCTTTTCCTAAGATTTGGAAGTATGGGAACAGATTTTTAAAGAGGTGTAAAGGGATTTAACATCTTTTTGTGTAAACATCACCTGGTGATCAGGAGAATAACAGTTTGTCAATAAACAAGCTCCACCTGGGTTCACAAACAAATCAATAGGCTTTTCCAGGTTCTGGGAAGAAATTTATTCTTCCTATTTTCACTGCTGAACTTTGGGGCGGCTAATCTCAGAATGGCAGAGTGTATGTGAGGGTCCCTACAACCTCACAATTATAATAGGGAAAACTAATGACAATATCTGGAGGCAGAAACATAGGAGTTAGTGCTCAGTAGCCAGAGTGCCTGCAGTCTTGCTGTACGCAGAATCAGAAAACTCCCATCTCTCCCATTGCTGAAATTATGTCTCACTACAGATTTACAGAATTAGCTGCATCCCTATCAGTTTCCTTGGGTTGTCTAATCTCTGGAAAGCCTTTTTTTTTGGTTCAAGGGATGGAGATGCTGCCAGGGATAGAGAAAAGGGAGGTCACCCACTCAAATATACTAAGTGTTATGAAGGGAGAGACTGAGGTTACATTGTTGCAGTGTTTAGAGAAAGCATGGAAACCAGAATACATGTCATAATTCATTCTAAAAAACAATCAAACTGACTCTATCAACTCCAGATAAAAGTTCCAAAGATTTTTATGCCAATAAAATCCACATATTCTGAAAATACCCTGAGAGATTGTATTTGTCTGATCCTTTACTAAAAATTTAATTATCCAACATCTTTACTGTATCTCTCGTGCTTGAGTCATTAGAGAGTCATTTTCTTGAACAACAACAAAAACAAAACACCTCTTTTTTCCAGACTGGGTAATTGTGATGCTCGTCAATTGAGCAGAGACACTGAGAAAGGCTGTATAGTCATATGAATGAATCTATTGGCTTTCTAGGTAGGTCTGTCAGTTCTCAAAGTCTATTAAAAGTCACCAGTGACTCACAGGAAAGACTGCATTTACTTTCTAGGTCTCAACTGTAGGCTTTTTACCAAACTTCAGTGAGCACATCATTTGTGCTCAGTTAAATTGGTTGTTTCTGAAATTTCCCGCTAGCATTGAAATAGATGTCAAAGCAGGTGGTCTGAGAAAGGTCTTAGATCAGTAATGCTTGGGCTCCCTGGCTCAGTGAGGGTTGGTGTAATAAGAATCAATGAAAATGGTTTCAGAAGAAAAGTACAGTCAATCAGCAATGTGTCTTTTTTTGTCTTCTTCCTTCCCATATCACACACTGACATGTAAGTTATCGAGTGATTGGTGAGGATATGATAGAAATTACATAGGAGTGGATGAAATCAGTTACTCTTGATACTATTCATTAGATTGTCTCCTCACCTAAAGTTCATATGAAAACAGAAACATCCTTCTTATTTTCATTCCGATGGTTAAATTCGAGGAGAAAGGCCCTGGGCAGCCATAGTCCATTTCCTTCTAAATGTTGTAGGGAGGTAGGAGAGAATGAGAACATTCCAAGTCAAGAGATTCACAAGGAGGTTTACACAATAATAACCAGGACTCTCGATTCACCCTCTTCAGCTATTCTTGTATCTTTCTACATTGATACTAATCTCCTATCACAAATTCAACAAATCCCAATCAAGCTCATCTTATTTCCCACTGAAACAGATCTGCAGCTTGATTTTTCTATTTCCATCAATAAAGTGTACCATCATTTTACTAGTTGTCAAATACTAATACTTTTGAACCATATCTGATATATCCCCTACTTTCTCACCTATATCCACGCCATATTTTTCACTGGAAAGGGGATGGGCCACACCTAACAATGCTCAGGGCTTACTTCTTGCTCTGTGCTCAGAGGTCACTAGTGGTGGTGTTCAGGGAAACACAGTAGTGCCGGGGATCAAACCAGGGTCAGCTACAAGCAAGGTAAGTGTCTCCACTCCTGCAATAGCTCTCCGGCCCCATTCAAGCTGTTTCTTAATAGTCATCACTACAGTATTCAATTATAGCTGCAGATTTGGGCTTCCTGAGCATGCCTCTATTTACAGATAGCAATTAGACTTAGCTGTGAATGCAAATGCTCTCCTAACCTCTCAGGGTCTTAGAAAATAGAAGTAGGTTATAAGATACTAAAAAATAATATGGAAGGTTGACAAGGATTATACTGAGGTCTTGCATGGAGCCACTGAGATACTGTACAGACCAGCAAAGACACATCATGAGACTTAAGAACAACTAGCCTGCCAAGTCCTCAGAAGAACTGGATAGCTATGTAATCAGAAAGCAACCAAAGACACTAAGGGAAGCACTGGCAGAAGCCAAGCAAGGCCCATCTAGGCAGGGTGCTCCTGGCAGCTGGGAGGGAGAAGAGCAATGAACAGAACTAGTCTGAACAGAAAAGCTCTGATAGGACTGAAGTTCCAGTAGGGAGAGACAAAACCAACAAGCCTATAGCATAACTCACTCCATCCACCAGTCACCTTGTTCTGATCCCTTAGTATGCCATCTTCTGTGGATAATTCGCCTTTTTTTTCTCAGTATGCTTTGCAGAGAGAAAGCACTGCCCCTTGGCAGTCATTTTTCTCACTGTAAATTCGCTGACTTATTTTTACTTCAGTCTCATGAGCCTGGACACTGAATTAGCCTGGAGGAGACATATCTATTCCAGCTATGTTGACAAACAAGACCAAGGACTGCACCCAGACGCATGGCCCATCTGTGGCAACTTCCTGGCTCCGTCTTCATCTAACTTGGTCATGTGGCTCCCAGGTGATGCTAATCAGACCCAACAAATTCTGTCTTACTAGAAATGACCTGAATAGCAATGATGTTTTTGTTTTCAGAACAACTAAACCTATCTGGTGGGTTCTGGCAGTTTCTGAACCACTTTATTATTTGGCTATTGCATCAAATTCACTTCCAATTTCAGGAGACATTTGGACCTATCAACCTATGACATTATGAAAGGTATGTTATTGAAAAAAATACTTCTCAAAGAAAAGCACCTGCCATAGAGGCAGGCTCAGGGGTGGCATTGAGGGTTATGGGAGGGAACCTAGGGACACTGGTGCTGGGAAATGTACACTGGTAGAGGGATGGGTATTGGAATATTGTATGAAATCTAATCGTGAACAGTTTTGTAAGAGTCTATCTCACAGTGCTTCAATCACTGTCACTGTCACTGTCATCCCGTTGCTCATTGATTTGTTCGAGCAGGCACCAGTAACATCTCTCATTGAGAGACTTATTGTTACTTTTTTTTGGCATATCCAATACCCACGGGTAGCTTGCCAGGCTCTGCCATGCGGGCTAGATACTCTCGGTAGCTTGCCAGGCTCTCCGAGAGGGGAGGAGGAAGTGATTCAATAAAAAAGTAAAAAAGAAGCTTAATTCTTTTTAATTCCTAATTCTTAATTCTTCAATAAAAGAAGCTTTAAAAAATACTTCTCAAGAGCCCAGCATACAGTTCAGGGATCAGGGGCACATGCATACATGAGAACCCAGGTTCAACCCTCAGCACCACTGGCCCCACTTCTAGCACCACTGGATGTAGTTCTGGCAGCACCAGCATGCTGGGATAAGTACTGTGAACTAAAAGCCTGACTGGCAGGAGTCCCTGGGACCAGCAGTGACCCCTGCACGCAGTTCCCTGAGCATTACACATAAGGGTCCCCGAACAAAAAATAAATATTGAAGCACTTTTCTAATATCAATATATGAGCCCAAGGCTTCTCATGAATTCAGACTCTGACTCAGTAGTACTGGGTGAGGCCTAACATGCTCCCAGGAGCCGCAGACACTGCTCCATGGAACACATTTTGAGAAGCGAAAATCCCAATTCCCAGAATACCTGGCAGAGTCTCGGGAACCAGAGTCTTGGGGAATGGGGAAAGTTTCAAGATGATTCTACAGGCAGCCAAGGTTGAGACCCACTGACCTAGATGCTTTTTTAGGAGCAGGCAACTTCCCCCGGCTTAAATCACAATTCTGTGCACTCAAGAGAAAAATCAATAAAATCCTGTCTGCAGAGGCCTGGGCTGCTTCCATTTTTTGAAATTCCTCAATGTTAAGGCAGCGTGAACCCAACTGTGGCCTATTTTAAGTGTTCACATTTATCAAACAAATGCCTTTCACACAAAGGAGAACCTTATGTATATGTTCATTTGAAGTTAATATCTCACGTGTTAGAAATGTCCATCTAAGGCCCATCATAATCCTACCTCCAACCATTTTTGATCAGCCTCGAGCAGTGTGTCCATTTGTTGTCTAATTATTTGAGAAAAAAAGTTTCCCTGAAAAAATAAATAATGAGAACGCAAAATAGAAACAAGACATTATAATTACTGCTTTCCAGTAAGACGTCAAATGGATGTAACAAAATAATAACACTAATCAATGTCTAGTTTAAATAAAAACAGAATATTAATAATAAAATGCTTTTATTCCCATTAACAAGATGTATCCTCATGTCACTAACACAAAAGTGTTCCCATCCAAGTAAATTTATTAATTTACAATCAGAAAGCCTTGTACCTAAGTAATACATTTTAATACATGAAAAAAATCAATGAAATGTTCTCCTCCTTCTGTGAAAAATCCTCATATACAAGATATTTATGAGGCCAGGGTTGTAGCTCATGTTTTAAAGCACATGCCTTGCATATCCAAGATCCCCACATGAAAGGACCCTTCAAATACCAACACTACTAG
The DNA here is from genome assembly GCF_027595985.1 of Sorex araneus. Lineage (NCBI taxonomy): Eukaryota > Metazoa > Chordata > Mammalia > Eulipotyphla > Soricidae > Sorex > Sorex araneus. The sequence goes on from NC_073304.1 coordinate 45,285,537, forward strand.
TGTGAACCAGGCCCCCATTACCCCCAGCCAGGTACGGCCATAAATTTGTAATACACACTATTCTATTCTTAAATTTCATGATAAGAAAGAACCAATATGAAAAAAATCAATTTTGAAAGATTAATTGTATGAGTGAAATGCAAACACAAAAGTTCATAAGTTTGTAACTGTATATCACAGTGATTCTCTAATAAAAAAAATAAAAATAAAAATAAGATTAATAGTAGAGAGCACAAAGCTGCAGAAGGGAAGGGAGAAGGAAAAAATAAGATTAATTGTAGGCTGGAGAGACAGTATCAGATGGCAAGGCACTTGCCTTGCATGTGGTTATAGCAGCTGTGACCCTAGTTCAAATCCCCAGTACCACATATGGTCCCCTGAGCACCACCAAAGATCATTCCTGAGTTCAGAACCAGGAATAGCCCCTGAGTATGGCTCAACACCCCCAAAAAAGATTAGTTGCTTTTCCAAGACAGCCCCCCAAACTGTTTGCTTCATTGGCATTTAAGAAATCAGCATATTACATCTGGATACTTCTAAAATAAGTCAGTTTTCCTTTTCTAAATTTTTTAGCTAATACATTGGAAAGCATCAAGGTAGTTGGAGCAAATACACAGTAGGTAATACACAGCACAGCCTTGTATGTGGTGAACCTGGGTTCAATTCCCGGAGCCCTATATGGTCCCTTGAGCCTGCCAAGAGTGATCCCTGAGCACAGTCAAGTGTGGACTCTCCCCCCCAAAAAAATTTTTTAAAGAAATAATTAAGGCCTTGTACATTTGAGGTGGTGGATTTTTCCTTTAGATAGAGATTAGTAAAGGATCTAGTCAAGAATCTAGAAATACTGCATACTTCAAAGTGACATTCTGAAAACAAACACCCAGGGAACAGCCTTCCAGGGCCATCTGAGCTCTCCAAGAGGAGTTCAATCAAAGAGGGGATGGTAGACTGGGCTGTCAGTGAGCAAGGGCTATTCTTTAAAAGACTCCAAGGAGGGGTGGAGCGATAGCACAGTGGGTAGGGTGTTTGCCTTGCACACAGCCAACCCAGGTTCAATTCCCAGCATCCCATATGGTCCCTGAGCACCAGGAGTTATTCCTGAGTGCCGAGCCAGGAGTAACAACTGTGCATCGCCTGGTGCGACCCAAAAAGAAATAAAAAAGACTCCAAGAAGAAATGTGGTTGCTGAAGGGTGCCCAGCCTTCGATCAGAGGCCATCTTCACAGCCGCTCTGTGGGGTCTGCGTTATGCCTTCCTTTTGTCACCTGGTCTGACAAGAAGCTTCAGCTGCACACAAGGAAAAAGAAATGGAATTTTTTTTCTAGGTTCAAATTTTAAATTGTACCTCTTAAAATTGCATAGTGTTAGCATCTATTCCTTAAGAGCCTGTGCCCACCTGTTTTAAAACCCATTTCATTTATTTTTTATTTGGGGGTGCCACACCCAGTCTTGCTCAAGGGTCACACTTGGTCGTGCTAGGGGGTCCATATGTGGTGCTAGGATTCCAAGCACGTCGATGCCACATGCACGCAGATACTTTAACCTCTGTACCATCTCAGCAGTTCTAAGTCCATTTTAAAGAAAAAAAGTTGACCATTCCACCTTCTAGGCAAGTAAAGTGGGGCCAGTGCGCTATAACCAGCCCTACTTGATATCAGTCACCTCACTTGAAATTCCTCTGGGCATCCCAAGTCACATGAAGGGAAGGAAATGCTATTTCTTTTTCTTCTCCTAACACTGTATATTGGGCTAACAGGTACCAATCTGAGGATCAGGACAACCTAGTAATGATGATGATCATGTTGACAATGATGATGATGATGATGATGATGATGATGATGATGATGATGATGATGATGATGATGATGATAAAGAAAATGCTGGCTAAGACATCCAAGGTGCCTGTTTTTGTTTCAGGCACCATTCTATGCTGTTTCCATTTGGCAATTCTCTCTCAGTCTTTCACAACTCTAAGGGGTAGGCAATGATGGGTCCTTTCACATAGGAGTTTAAGCTCTTTATCCCACATGGGAAGACCTGGGACAAGTGATCTAAACTTCAAACACTTTGTTTCAACATCTTTAAAATTAGGATTATAGTAATGTGTAACTCCTGGACTGGCATAGGTTCACCAAAGGGTAGCCTTCAGTGTTAGCTGATGCTTGGTATTAGAGATGCCCACCATAGTCTCATGTCCCAACCAGTGTAAAACTAGAGACAAATGCCATACTGGCAGTGCCTGGTGTGGCTAAATTTATAGTCATCCAGGTGACAGATATCCCAAGATCAATAAAAAAGGAAAGACAACTCCAGATCCAGAGGAGAATAATATTTTAAAAATTAATTGACTTGCCTGACTTTGTTTTCCTCTACTAGCTAAAATAAAACAAGGTGAGCCCTAGCCACAAACATGACCCTCTCTCTGATTTTTTCATGTTCTCTGTATTAAATTTGTTCTAGTCATTTCTCCAAGTATATGTTAGTAAGGAGAGAACACCTGTTATGTAAAATGCTCTTAATGCTAAGATTTGTCTTATAGACACATTATTTTTCAGGAAAGAAAAAATGCAAATGAGAAGGAAAGAGCTGAAGATTATCCTGCCTGCCCCCAAAGAATTAAGAAATTTTAAGTACAATTCAAGATATGGTGGGAAGAAAGTTAACACTTCAATGTCTTGCTAACAACTATATCTGAATTGCAGAAACTGATCTTGGCTAATTAACATTTTGATGTGAGATAATTACCTATTAATTATATTAATAACTAGATTAGAAATTTTCCATTTGTAATTAATTCTATTTTAAATCATTTGAAGAGCATTTTTGATAGTAGTTGTATTCACAGAGGATATGATTTCACAAATCTACTTTCAAAACATATTTATAGTGATATATTGATCCACAAAAGAGCTCTTATCTTTTTAAAAAAAAACTATATACTATATATTTTCAACATTTTTAAGACAGGACTCTCTTATAGGATGTTAGGCTATTACATAGTTAGTCTTAGGGAAAAACATATTGCTTTATAGAGACCCAATAAACAGAAGCAAAACATTTTTCTTTTCTGACTAAGACATCATTGAATATGTAATTTTCTAAAGGACAAGTGTTAGCTTAAAAATAAAACCAACAAAGGGAAAAAATAAAAAGAAAAGGAAAACATCTCGGTGGTTATTGGTCAATTTCTCTGAGTTCCCAGCTATTTTAGCTGTCAGGAGCAAATGTACCCTGGTAACTGCAGCTAGCTCTCCAAAGTAGAGAAAGACCTGCCCTGAGAAGGATCTATTAATCAAACACTGAAAAATATTTCTGAAGACCTATTTCTTTATTCTCTTCTTTATTTCCAAGACTTAAATTCTTAAATTCTCTTCTTTATTTCCAAGCTTGAAGAGAAGTAAAGTTTGGTATATGCTTCAGTGGAAGCAGTTCCTCTAAATCTGTGATTTTTCCATATACCTATCTGACATATTCTTTGTGATCAATCCTTGGCAATGCTGTTCAAAATCTCAGAGCTGGGGGCGAGAGAGATAGAACTAGGGTTTAAGCACTTACCTTGCTAGCAACAAACCCAGGTTCAGCCTCCAGCACTACACAATCCCCCTAAGATCACAGGAGCAGTTCCAGAGGCTGCTGAGAATCAAAGTGCCCGGATCATTCCAGAACAGCAGGCCTAGGCAGCACCACATCCTAGGTCCCTGGTTGGCTGAGAATCACGGGAAGGAGACTGGGACCCTGAGCAGTGCTTGCAAAGGCCCTCAAAAAGATCAATAAAATCTCAGAACTTTAAATTCAGTATTTCTTGATTTTGAATCAACGGTATGTTGCTAAATATTTTAACAACTGGTTCTGGGACAGATGCTTAGGAGTGAATGGGAGAGGAGGAAATTAGTAGGATATACCAGTTTTCTGGTGTAAACACACCCAACATGGCTGACTTCAGACTATAAAGGTAACATTATTGAGAGTGAGAGTGACTGAGAAGAGGTGTGTGAGCACATCTGATTCTGTGGAACAATGTGAACTAAATAAAAAAAAATCAACAGCACCATATAATTCTAGGCCAGTGGTCTTGATCCACCCATCAAGGACCACTGCTGGTCTGCAAGTGTAAAAAGGTGGAAAATCACTGGTCTCTCATCTTGGTTATAACTGCCAGTTTGTGGAACAGTCTACAGGTATGAAAATATTAAAGAACATTACTCTAGGCCAATTTTAAATCTGAGTTTACCCCAGAAGTCACGTCATCCAAGCTGAAAACACATTTTTCTCATATTGTTTGTCACCAAAAGATGAATACCTAGCATAACAACTGTATGCCCCATTTTTTAAGGGGACTAACAAATGCAATGGCTTCTTAAAATGCACATTCTATCATACTAATCTCCTTCAATAACTCAGTGCACAGTCTAAAAGGAATCATCTATATTGATGTCAGGATGGCTTTGAATCTTTGCTGTACAATGTGTTCATCTACATAAACCTGTGAAAACATCATCGACACCATGGTCTAAACCCAGCTTTCAAAAATGTATAAATTAGGTGGAAATTATAAGCTGTAGAGAAAAGAATAGTTGAATAATGATCCAGTTCTTAAAGTTGTGAGGTCAGACAACAGCTAATTAGAGAGAGAGAACAGAAGGGAATGCCTTGCCACAGTGGCAGGGTGGGGTGGGGGGGAGATGGGATTGGGGAGGGTGGGAGGGACGCTGGGTTTACGGGTGGTGGAGAATGGGCACTGGTGAAGGGATGGGCTCCCGAACTTTGTATGAGGGAAGTATAAACACAAAAGTGTATAAATCTGTAACTGTACCCTCACGGTGATTCTCTAATTAAAAATAAATAAAATTAAAAAAAAAAAAAGTTGTGAGGTCAGTGGGGCCTGATAAGTAATTCTGTAGATGATGTTCAAGTAGTGGTATTAAGATTCAAGACTCCAACCAAAAAAGAGGTTGGCTCCTTTCTTAAATTAATCATGAAGTCTAATGACTCATCAGAATAACTGCACAGGGTATCAGCACACAGAATACTAGAAATTTGTTCATTTTCCCAAGTTCAGAAAAGAGAAAAATGTGAAACCACTAGGGAAGTGGTTAAACCTAAAATATCTTTCTACACCACATTTTTCTCAATTGTCAGGTTCTTCCTCAGATAATTTTACCAAACCACGCCTAAACTAAGCCTAAAAAGTAAAAAAGTTTCATGCTTTCAACTAAATTACTGAAACAATAATTGTTGCTTACATACTTATAATTTATTGTTTATGTGTTTTAATGCCTAATTGTATGTTTTTTAATTCAGAGTCTACAGTGTTTAGGTAGCAATGATCTTTTCATGTATTTAAGAAAATGTACATAAATAGCTTATATTTTATCTCAAGAAAATAGTTGACCCTTTCTTTTTTCTTCTTTATTATCACAGAATTGCAAAGATGAGTACCATATCTCAATATTATCACATTAAGTATCTCATTTTAGTGCCTTTATAAATGGTTTGATTTGTAAATATATACTTTCTATTCATCAGGATCTTGAATAAATGGTTTGACACAAAAGTAAAACAAGGATAAGTTTTACTCAAAGGCAAATTGGCTAGAAACAAAATTCCAGTTCTGGTTTAAGCTTTCACTAGCTCATATTCAAAACTGAGGAGGGTTTTTTGCAATTAAAGAACATACTATCTGGGGTCATAATGATAGTACAGGAGTTAAAGCTGTTAGCCTTACACACAGCTGACCCCAATTTGATCCCCAAAACTATATTTGGTCACCTGAGCACCACCAAGAAGGTTCCGTGAATACAAAATCAAGAGTAAGCCCTGAGCACTGCCAATTGTTGCCCAAACATACCCCCTCTCAAAAAAAGAAAGGGCATAATATCTGGAGACTAGAGAGATTGCTCAAGTAATAAAGTACATGGTTTGTATTTGTGAGGACCTGAGTTTGATCCTTGGTGTTTTATGTAGTCACCACCAGTATAACCCTGGTGGCCTCTGGGCACTTCTGGGTAACACTTATCTTTTTAAAAGAGCATAGTGGGGCTGGAGTGATAGCACAGCGGGTAGGACGTTTGCCTTGCACGCGGCCGACCCGGGTTCAAATCCCAGCATCCCATATGGTCCCCTGAGCACCGACAGGGGTGATTCCTGAGTGCATGAGCCAGGAGTAACCCCTGTGGATTTCTGGGTGTGACCCAAAAAGCAAAAAATAAATAAAAATAAAAATAAAAGAGCATAGTATCTTTATCACCTCTTTATAAAACAAATTCACATCTTTTTGAAAATTCAGAATTCTTAACAATGCAGTAACCTTAGAAAAATGCAAGATTAATGACAGAGGTATTAAAAGGTTTGGAAAGAGGCATGGGGAACTATCTCAATGGGCTAGAATCCATCCCCACTCAATGGGCTAGGTTCCATCCCCACTTTCACTACATCTCCACACAAACACCTCTGGTCTAGCTCTGGAGGGCTTGAGGCATTGCCAGGGTGGTCCTGGTGGTGTCTAGCAGCGCTGGGTCCAAGCAAAGTTGAGCCAGAGCAACAAAACAGCACACCAGTTGCTCTGCACAGCTCAGCAAAGTATTGAGTTGACTCAATCACAATGAAAAATGAAAACTGGTCTTTTGTAACAACATGTATGACTTTGGTGGCACTATGCTAAGTAATCCAAGTCAGAAAGAAAACGACAAATACCATATGATCTCAATTATGTGTAGAATCTACAAGGCATCAAAAACAAAAATCCAACCTCACAGATAGAACTGTTTAGTGATAGCTAGATGGGTGCGGGGAGGTGGGTTGGCAAAATGAGCGAAAGAGATTGAAAAGTCTACATTTTCAACTGTCAAATAAATTTTGAGATATACCATACAACATGATGACTATAGTATTAATATTGCTGTACTACATATTTTAAGGTCTCTAAAGAAGTAAATAATAAAAATCCTTATTGAAGTACCTTATGTGATACTGGGTTAGATCCTTGGTACCACAAAAATAATTAAACAAATAAATAATATTCTTCATCACACACACAAAACATTGTGACTATGTATAGGAGGGTGAATAATGCGGTGATAATTTTTACAAAATGATACAAATACAAATCATTATGCTTTATACTTGAAACTAATCTAGTGTCATAGGCTGATTACAGTTCAATTTTTTAAAGCTCTAAGCTATCAAAACAAAATAATCGCAATCAATTTAGTAATTATAATAATTATTATTTATCAAATAAATCAATGATAGTATGTTTACTTCTGGAAAAGCTTAGCTGAGCCAAAGGAATTCATAGTTTATTAGATCAAGTTTTATTATTATATTCTGAAATGAGTGAATGGAGAGACAATATTGATTACCCCTTCTTATCTAAAAACAGAATCATTTGTTTTGTATGATTTCAGAGATCATCATGCCTGGGACTTTATTTTTCAACCAAAGGGGGAGCTTTCTATGTTCAGAACTATGCTTCAAAGACTACTGACAGAACCACAAAGAAACACACAGCTTTAGACAATGACATGAAGTACTAACTGGCAGAAAGACTTCTAGTGTAGTAAGAAAAGCAAATGAGGGCATTAGTAAAGAACATACAAACATGCCTTTTCATCATAAAAGACTTAAGTTTTGGGGGCTGGAGCGATAGCACAGCAGGTAGGGCGTTTGCCTTGCACATGGCCCACCCGGGTTCAATTTCCAGCATCCCATATAGTCCCCTGAGCACCGCCAGGAGTAATTCCTGAGTGCAAAGCCAGGAATAACCCCTGTGCATCGCCAGGTGTGATCCAAAAAGCAAAAAAAAAAAAAAAAACTTAAGTTTTACAGTATCAGAGGAAAATCAAGCATTGTCATACAATTTAATAGTTCTTAGAAAAAGACTTTTTCCCAGAATACAAGGAAATAAGGAAAAACTCAAAATAGTTCTTATAAGAACAATTATGACAGATATTAATGCACGGAGCTTACAGTCTTTTTTATAGGAAGGTTTGTACTTTCAGCTCTACATGGGATTCACTTAAAATGAAGCCACCATTTTCCTCTATTACCTTCTCTAGAAATTGTGTATATAGAGTCACCTGGGATATAATGCAAATTATAGAGCCACTCATAAATAGAAGGAAATTCTATTTCTATTTCAAAAAGAATGGAGTACAACATTTTTTTAATATAGGAAACTTCTGATAAGAGAATGTTCTCCCAACTCACTTCAAGGATATAATTTAATCTGCTTTCTGTGGGCCCTGGGAGGTTTTCTATACAAAATAAAACAATGAATTAAAGCTTTCTAAAATAATATGCATTTTCACAATTGTTCCACTTTATTATTATTGTTAAACTCTTACTGTGCCTAATTAATAAGTTAAACCTTGTCATGTATATGACACATATGGGAAAAATATAGTACTTGCAGAATCAGTACTAGCTGAGGTTTCAGGCAAAATGAGGTTTCTGTGTCTTGGAACACCCTCCGCCAGGGGCACTACTCTACTTGGTTTCCCCTCTTTTAGTAATTTCTTACTGAAGTAACACTGTATGTTAACTTTATGTAAGTTCAACTGCACAACATGATAAATCAACATCTGTGTATCACATATTAAATGTTCCACTGAAAGTTCATTTCTATCCCTTCACCATCTGACTAACCCTTTTATCATATATGTCCACTTCCCTTCTCTCTTCCTGCCTGGTAACCACTATTAAACAGAATAAAAAACAATCACTTATGGGGTCTGAGCCATAATACAAAAGGTAGGGTGCTTGCTCACGGCCAACCCCGGTTCAATACCAGGCATCCCATATCATCCCCTGGGCACTGCCAGGAGTGCTCCTGAATGCAGAGCCAGCAGTAACCCCTGAGAACCGTAAGGTGTGGCTCCAAAACAAACAAACAAAAAAAAATCACTTTCAGATAGACTTTTTGGCAGGGGTGGGATGGAGTGGGTTCTTCAAAGCAGTGCTCAGGGGACCACTCTTGATGATTCTCAGCCTGGCTGTGCAAAAGGATGTTCAGCCAGGCTGTTAAATGCCCAATGCAGGCAATGAAGGTGCTGCAGCCCTTTCCCTGACCCCTTGAATAGTTTTATATAAGTAATATCTTCTTAAGATGTTTGTAATGCATAATTACTATATCAAAAAGATATAAAGTTGAAATGATGAACATTAAAATACAGACAGTATTTAATCACAGATCACTCTAAAAACAATTTCTTATAGGTTGAATGATGCTTGGAATTATATTTTTCAAGAAATGCTTTAGGACGTTATGGGTGGACTAGAGCTACTCACAATTACTTAGTACACCACGTTCCTAAAACACAGCATTGACCCTATCCAGTCCTGAAGCACCAAAGGTGATAATATATCTATATGAAATAATGCAAAGTTCCAATGTGAACAATAAAATACATTTTTGTTCTCCGGGGTAAGATACTGCTTCATGTAAGCCATGGCAGAGGTCTCTTATTATTATGAAAAGGAACAGAATTACTTGTCATCACTTACTAATCTAATCACATCATCTCAGTTCCTCAACTACATGACATCTGTCCTAATGACTTTGGAGTTTTGGGGTGGGCATCCAATGAGCTAGAATACCCTCCCAAATATAAATTGTATGGGTGCCTTCAATGTCTCCAGAAGACAAGTTTCATTTGATACATGACTCAGGTAGAGGTAGCGGGGGGCGTGGGGGGACTTGTCAAGGTAACAAAGTGAGCTTATGAGAAACCAGGACCCTTGGCTTCTGGTGTCTCCTTCTACAATAGGTATATGGTAGCAAATGCACACAGGGCCTGACAGCAAAGAAAATTGATAGCAATGAAGGTTTGTTGTATGGTGACTGTGCTGAAATCCAGGGACCAGTGTTTCCAATACTGGTCTCATCTCTGACTCACGATGAGACAATCCACACAACCACTTTCCATTTCACAAGCGCTCTCTTTAAACTGAGAGAAATAATGTGGTTTTTCTGCACTTCCTTTTAAGTGGCTGATACTTTGGCTTTTATTTTAACAGGAAAATAACTAAGAATCAATGAAATTTTGTCATAAGGTTCTGTTTCTTAGGCAAAAGGGACAAAACTGTGTTTGTTTATTAAAATATTATTGGCAACAAGAAGCATTTTTGGAACACAGAATAAATAAAAAACTAAATGTTTCCCACATATTTATGTGATGTTCACAGAAGGCTTGATAGTTATGGAGATTCTAGTGGTACATAAAAGGAAGAAAAAAGGGGGAAATTTATGGCCACGTAAGACAAGACACACACCACACCCATACCACATATTTTTTGTTTTGTTTTTTCAGTGCCAAGGATTGAACCCAAGTTTCATGACCCCCATTTATGCAGATTATATCTATTCAGATTAATCTTATTACTAATGGAAATAATAAAACTCTTTATTTTTCAGTTTTATGAATGAATAAGCCCATCCCATGTTGATATAAATAACTGAAGTTGGTTAGATTTTCATGTATTCTTTAACATTCAATATGCTGTGATGTGCTTTTTCAGTTAAGGCATTTAAAGAAAATCTAACCTTATATTTGGGAAAGGAAGGAGTATTTTAAGAGCCTGTTCATATAATTATGATATTCTTCTTTGATACACACTAAAATCTGACAATTGGTCTTTTTTTTAAAGGTTACTTGAGGCATGGAATCTGAATCCCTACTGAGAAAAATTCTATTCTTGTGTAGTCATGAAGTAATGGGAACAAAAAGGGCAAAAGTCTCAGTACAATTATGAAAATAATTTTGAGCTTGCAGATTCTCTGAAAGCACCCTAAGTAAAGATTTTGGGATTCCCCAGACTACTCTTTTGAGACCCTCCAATTCATAGGTACCTATCCTCTTATAATGTACAATTGGTAGGTAAGAAAGAGCCTGTGAAATATAATGATCAAGGTGAAGTAACCTTTCAAAGGAATGAAAAAGAAAATCATGCAAACATCATTCACTACATAGTCCACCTTTATCTGAATATGGAAATAGAAAACTGGCAATGTAAGGCAGGAGTACAGAGAATGGCCCAGCTGGAGTCTAGCCAAATTGTACCACCAGAGCCCAAAGATCTCGGAAAGCATGATTTTTTCAACAATATGTGAAAACCTCTATGTATACTGTCACTGTCATTCCGTTGTTTGTTCATCAATTTGCTTGGGCGGGCACCAGTAACATCTCCATTGTGAGACTTGTTACTATGTATACTATTAAAAAAATTATTCCATCATGACTGGTGACAACCATCCCGAATCCGCACATATTATGAACTGACCTATCAACAGAGGCCAATCCAGGAGATCAGCAGTGATTTTGCTGCTGCCTACTTCATTTCAACCCAACCTGCTCCTCCTCCCTCTTACTGCTACTCACACCTGACCCAAGCCATCTGCTCCTGGATGCTTCCTTGCCTCTGCATTTACTCTCTTTGGCTTTTCCTCTTAATGAGGAGTGTGGTTCTTTCTGTACTGACTGCTGGGAAGACTCACCCTCTTTCCAGATTAAGTCCGTCACACTCAAATTTGGGCACACAGGTGGTTGCCAAGTGGTGATGGTGCCCATAAATATGTTATTTTTTTTAAAAAAAAGTCTTCTTGTACATATTTCTCTTTATTGCCTGTCTCTTAGCATAGGACAACAGAGCCCATGGAAATAAGTCATTTTCAGGCTATTAGCATAATAAGGAAGCAGGCTTTCACAGTAATTAAACTAATGAAGATGACCCTAAACTGAAGAAACAGCAATTAGAGTTGACTGAATAGGCATTAGGGGAAATGAAGACATTCGCATTCAAAGGAAGGTGCAATTTTTAAATAAGAGGTAAAATTAATAACAGTCCAAACTCTATCCAGAAGGAAAGCACTCCTAATGACTCAGAGTCAGCTCGGGGATATACAGATTAGCTCATCATATTCAAGTGAATACAAAAATGGTGATCAGCTCTCATTAAAATACGGACATTAGGAGATAGGCTAACGAAATGAGAAGATTAGGAGAAACTGTTTAATTCTACATAGTCTAAATCAGAAAGGAAAGACTTTTTCCTACGAATATAATTTTTTTCAGGTAAAATATTTTACAAACATAAATAATTATTTTATAAACTATTCAAAACCTGTGCTATTCTATTGGAAACTAAGTGCCCTGATACCCATTCAGATCCCCTCAGCAAAGGGTCCACACAGCCCCCTAGAGTTACTGAAGGGAAGTCTGATCTAAGTGTTCCTTGCTAACGGGGCAGCAGGAGTAGGTTTGTCCATTCACATTAGTAAGGATGGCCATTATTATTGTTTTATTTCTTTTAAACCTCTTTTTAATCTCCCAGGAACTCAGGAGCCAAAACTACAAGGAAAAAAAGGTTAGCATCAAGGAGAGTTTCTGCCAATGTCTTCTCAGGGTTCTGGTTTCCATGTCAAGTCTGTTGAGAGGTGTGCTGGGGCTGAGGCCTACCAGAGAACCTTGGCTCACTCATTCAGAAGACAACTAATGTTCTCTACATGGCTCACTGACTGAACAGAATGGAGAAGTCCATGAAATCTCAAAGGCCACCCTGTGGGGCAAAGAAGGACCATGCTCATGGTTGTGGGTGCACTTCTCATTAATAAATGGGGCTCTGCAAATAAAGAGGGAAGTAAGCAAGCATGATATTATTAAGATGAATATTTCTTCGTTAATATTCCTCCATCCCTCTCGGAGCACCTGGCAAGCTACCAAGAGTATCTCACCCGCATGGCAGAGCCTGGCAAGCTACCTGTGGCATATTTGATATGCCAAAAACAGTAACAACCAGTCTCACAATGGAGACGCTATTGGTGCCCGCTTGAGCAAATCAATGAGCAAAGGGATGATAGTGATACAGTGATACAGTGAATATTCCTCTGCATTAAAGAATTGAGGTTGGGGGGCTGGAGATTACACTCAGCAGTGCTCAAGGGTTACTCTTGCCTCTGCTCTCAGGGACCTCTCCTGGAGTGCTGAGAGATATGAGATGCCAGGGATCAAACCAGGTCAGTCACGTGCAAAGAAAGTGCCCTACCTGCTATATACTATCTCTCTTGTCCCCTAAAAAAAACATTTTTATAAGATGAACATGATCAGGATTCAAATGTTTTCTTTTTTTTTTTTTTTGCTTTTTGGGTCACACCTGGTGATGCACAGGGGGTTACTCCTGGCCCTGCACTCAGGAATCACTCCTGGCGGTGCTCAGGGGACCATATGGGATGCTCAGAAATGAACCCGGGTCGGCCGCATGCAAAGCAAACACCCTACCAGCTGTGCTATTGCTCCAGCCCCTCAAATATTTTCTTTTATAACATACTGCCTTGCTCTGCCATTATTACATACAACCTTCAGTCACAGCAAATAATAGGATTTTAATGCACAAATTAAAAGTGTCATAATTTTTTCATTGTATGACTGAAACTCAAACATGAAAGCTTTATAACTGTAGCTCACGGTGATTCAATAAAAAAGAAGAGAAAAGAAAAGAAAAATAGCCAAAAAATTAAATGTGTCATAATTTTTAAGACTAGTTTTTCATCATTAATATCACTAAAACCACACAAAAAATTAAACCTATCTGGCTCCTAACAGCTTCTTATTTTAATTCTACAGATTTGGGCTGTTCAGAGAAAGCATGCCAAACTTTCTCTTTTTCCATCTGGCTACCACTGCTTTTCATAGCTTACTTTTTTCCACCCTCACCCATAAAAAGTGCTGGCTCATTCTAATATTGTGACAGAAAGAAACTACTCTATCCTGGACTATCATCTATTTCACAGGAGAACTGAACTGTCTGACTTTTTTTAATCAATGTGGACTTTTATAGTAGATTTTGTTGATAGTGATGTCAATGCACATGCAACTTGGCTCCCCAAAATGGAGATCTTCAGGAATTAACTATCACAGAAAACCTCTAGCTGTAAGCAATATCCAACTGAAGAGACATAGAAGCAAAGATCAGAGAAATATGTTAATGAAAAAAAATCTTTTCAAATGCCTGGTGGAGAGAATAGTAAGAGCTAGTGTCAGCGTGGTGCAGTGCCAGGCTGGGCTCGTGGGTAAGCTCTCCAGTAAAGAAAATGCTTTTCTGGGGTGACTATAATGGGTACTCTGTGAGCTCTGGAGTCCAGACTGGCTTTTCTATAGATGACTTTGTTTCTTCTTTACATTGTCAACTTGGTTTATATTTTTTGAGGAAATTACATTCTCAACCCTTCAAATGTAGATGCTTATCTGGTCATGTTTCAGTTTTATTCAAACTTGAAGAAATGTGTTCTACCTTGTCTGGAGGAGAAAATGCTACCACCCCCCCCCCAACACCCAAGAAAGTTTTGGAACATTTATTGAATATCCAGAGCGGAATGAAAGTTATTTAGCTCTGGAAGAGGAAGATCATGTTTGTGGTTAAAATAATTTTTTGAAAAAACAGACTGCAGAAAGATCAAAAGACAAAAGTCAGAAATAGCACACAGTCAGATCACCTGAAATCAACTTAGAATTGGCAGTACCAACAAACAAACAAACAAAAGACAACACTTTAAAGGTCACAACAGGGGCTGGAGAGATAGCACAGCGGGTAGGGCATTTGCCTTGCACGCGGCCGACCCGGGTTCAAATCCCAGCATCCCATATGGTCCCCTGAGCACGGCCAGGGGTAATTCCTGAGTGCAGAGCCAGGAGTAACCCCTGTGCATCGCCAGGTGTGACCCAAAAAAGCAAAAAATAAATAAATAAATAAATAAATAAAATAAATAAATAAAGGTCACAACAGACTCCATTTTCTCAAGAGCAAATAGATTCCTCGCTGGGAATACAGTTCCTTGGTAGAGTACTTACTAAATTGCTTTGTATGCGTGAGGATCTGGGTTCAATTCCCCAGCCCCACAAAAATAAATAAATGCATATAATAATAAAATGAATTCCTTGCTAGGGTAATAAATCACAAAGAGATGGTTATTTATTTTTATTCCAAAAGTTAAATAAGTCTTAGATCCTGAAAGCAAGTTTAAATACTCTACCAGCATATTTTGAAAATGTTTGCTAACTTCTGCTTTCAGTTTGACTCATAAACTTTCTATCAGTCTGATTCATGAACCGCATAACTTTAGGTTCTTTTACTAGTCAAGAAGGGTCCACTCAGAATAATCAGAGCAGAGAAAAAGACTGTGTGGTAAGGAGGCAAAGGATATGGCAGTCTATTATAGCTATTGCTTTCAAATCTATCCTATTAAATTCCCCTTCCTCTCCAAATGCTTCCATAAAAGCATTCAGAGGTCTAAAAGAATATTATTCTCCAGAGGTAAAGCACCAGGAACAAAGTCTATGTTTGGTGCTGATATTAGCACCCATCAGTTTTCTGTTGATTGCTGTGACAAATTATCATAAATATAGGGACTTAAAATAGCACATCTTATTATCTAAGAGTTATGGAGATCAGAAATCCAAAATGGGTCTCACCGGACTAAAATCAATGTAGCAAGGGGTCACTGTTTATTCTAGAGGTTAAAGAGGAGAATTGATCTTCCTGTCTTTTCCCGTTCCTAGGTTGTCCAGATTCAGCTTATGGGTTATTCCATCTTCAATGACAGCAGCAGTTGGTCAAGTCTCCCAGCAGTTGCCTCTCTATTCCACTAATAAGGATCCTCATAAGTTCATGGAGCCCCATTGCATCCTACAGGAACATCTTCCTACTTTAAAGGGTAGGACTAAAAACTTTAAGTTTATCTGCAACTTCAATTCTTTTTAACATATTAGCAACAATTTCACAGGTTATGCGGATTAGCCTATAGACCTCATTGTGAAATCATTATTCTCTCTCTCATAGGTGTCAAGAATAAAACCTTTTACTTTTGCTATTTTGTCACTGAAGAATAAATTCAACTTATTCTTAAGTGATTTTAACATTATCTCCAATAACACTACTCTTTGTTGCTAACTCTTCACTCAGATTACTCCCCACATTAGGTGTAGGTACCTCAACTTTAACATGAGAGTTATAATAAGACTTGGCTTCTACTGCCATCCCTTTCACCTCAAAATTATAATTCGGTGATGAACAATTCCTTTCATGCTTTCACCTACGATCAGAGTCTTCGTCACCCATTAAAAATACAAAATTGGATTAGTCTGAGTGGTATTCCCTTTTTTCCAGGTAGCTTCAGTGCAAAATCTACAATGGAAAGAAGTTAGCAAAAATCTCCATTACCTTATCACTTATTAACCCCATACCTACTTTGCCAAGTTTTGAACAAGAGACAGACCCCCTACTGTTAGCCTAGCATTTTCTGGCATTTCCTAGGACCGGATAGATAAAAAGTAAAGTTAGTTTCTAAGACTTAATAGAAACTTCTTTTCAAGATCTATTTAAGAACATATGATAAAAATACATATGCAAGGGGAATCTATTTAAATTAGGCAGCACGTAACAAAATTACCATAACAGGAGAGAATCTGGATTGAGAGCCTGGAACTCAAAGCATATGTTGCAAGTTTTGTATAGAATACCACAATGTTGGAAGTGACTAAAAGTGCTTTCCAATGTATTTCTTTGATCCATGACTAGGTCAGGTATGGAAAATGTTAAGATCATCTCTAATATATAGGTAAGAGATTCAATTTTATTTTGGATTTGGGGGTGGGGGGGCAACCGGCAGTGCTCAGGGCTTACTCTTTGTTCTGCACTAAGGAATTACTCCTGGTAGTGCTTGGGGACCAAATGGGATGGCAGGGATTGAACCTGGGTCATCCATATGCAAGCCATATCCACTACTCTATCACTCCAGCCCTAAGAGATCCCATTTTAAAAAGCTGACTCAGGTTAACCTGGTAACTGGCAAAGTCCAGGCCTCATTCATGTCTTCTTCATTCCAGTGATTTGCTCTCTGAACTTCAATTTGACTTCATTGACTAGCTTTATTGCATCCTTCTCCTAACTTTGAGTTCTCTTTCCTTGCATACACTTCCTCCTCTCTCCTGACCACAGCATTGTCCAATATTCCATTTCTTTTCCGCAGAATTACCCAGACCCTTTTCTTAAATGGAAAACCAGCTGACCTTACATGATGGTACAACCAAATCTCTGTAAGAACATTCCCCCAGAGGAATCTCTGGGGGGCAGAGGGATCGCTCAATGGGCTAGGCACACACCTGGCATGAAAGAGACCTAAGTTCCATCCCAGAGACCACATGGTCCTCTGAGCACCACCAGGCCAACTCCTAAACACAGCATCAGAAATAGCCCCCAAGCATCGCCAGGTATTTTTATTACTGTTCCTATCACTGTATCACTGTCGTCCCATTGCTCATCGATTTGCTCGAGTGGGGGCCAGTAAAGTCTCCACTCATCCCTGTCACATTCAGGATCAGGGGAATGAGGCTCGTTATTGTTACTGTTTTGGGCATGTCGAATATACCACGGGTAGCTTACCAGGCTCTGCTGTGTGAGATTCTGCATCGCTCTATTCTGGGAGCTATTTCTATAATAATAGTAAATAAATAATAAAAATAAATGAAAGGAAGCTCTGTGAGCTCCATACCCATCTCTCTATAATTGCCTATCATGAATCCTGATCTAAGTGTTCCCGCTCTATTCCATGACCTCTGCTCTAGTCCCTATTTCTGTCACTGGCACCACTTTGCCACTGATAACCTTGACCTCACTAACCTCCCGTCTCTCCTCTGTACCTTGTTCTGCCATGGCCTGTTATTCCCCTAATTTCAGAAGTTACCTAGCTCATACACTCTCCTCCCTTCCCCACCCTATCGCTGTCTCCCCACTAAGCAAGAGGAATCACACAAAGAGGATTTTCCTTCTAAAGTAGACTCAGGGAGGGAGAGGAGGAGGAGGAAGAGAAGGAGGAGGAGGAGAAGGAGGAAGTAGAGAAGGAAGAGGAGGAGGAGGAGGAGGAGGGCCTGCCATAGAGGCAAGGGGGGGGATCTGTGGACATTAGTGGTGGGAAATGTACACTGGTGAAGGATGGGTATAAAAAAGAAAAAATATTATGTCTGATTTATAACTAATAAAAAATAAAGTAGACTCAGACCCTTTCTCTTCCTGAAAAGCTCCAAAGAAGTCACTGCTGGCAAACAGTGAAGCTGTGCTGGCCATCAATGCACCTTCCACAGCATTTTCACAATGAAGAAGCTGAGTCACACATTCTCTTCAGTCACTCAACAGAAGGGATGAAAGAGAGGGTGATGGAAAACAGGGTGGCAGGTACACAGCTAGCTGGATTCACTCTCTGAGTCCCTGAATCATCTTAGCACATCTTTATGAACAGACATTTTACAGGAAGCTCCCGGAGAGATGTGCTGGATGAATGCTGAGAGGCCGGCAATGACTCTACAATACAGGAGGCTGGCAGAGCTGTGTCCTTCATCCTTCTGAGATGACGGTGCTGCTCAGCGGAGCTGCCTGGAGTCCAGTCTGAGGGCAGAAGCACACTCATTCCCTGCCCAGCTTAGCTCTGCCTCCCACAAAGGGACACGTTAGAAGCAGGCACATGCCACAGATCAAGTGGCACCAAGCAACAATTTGCAAACAGTCTGTAAACATTAATGTCATATGAATCTGTGACAGCCCTTCAGAATGGCAGCATGCCCTGTGATTCTGAACTCTCACTATTGGATACCACATGAGACAAGCCTTGTGACAAGGAAGCAAAACCGCAAAATAGCTCCCCACCACACACCTGTACACATATGCATGCATGCCCACAAAACTTTTGCACACACATGCACATCCATGCATGCTATATGTATGCACATGGGTGAACACACTTAAACACACACACACACATACATACGAGAATAAAAGCATATAAGGTCTGGGTTCTTTTCCTTACAATAAAAATACATGCCCCATATTCTGTAAAAGGTGAGACTGCTCTTTAGACATTTTCACAATTTTCTCACTCTCCTAATAGTTAGAACATTTCTAAGATTAAAAAAAATGAGCACCAACTCCTCCAAGATGTGATCCCGGGGGCTGCACTGTGCGGCCTCACCACAGCTGCACGAGCATGATTCCAGAGGCCAGCTGAACTACTTTTGGTACCGGCAGCTCCTTGCAGATTGTCTCCAGACTGAGAACTAGGCCTAGGCCCCATGCCTGCCCAGGAGGGGAAAGGTTTTTCTCTCTCGCCTTTTCCTTACCGGAGGGGGAAGGGCGTGGTGACCGCCATATTATGAGGACCACTAATCTAAGCTTGCAATGATCCAATTTCTGGAAGAAATTTCCCTGGACTTAGTTGCTGAAATACAGAAATCCAAAACCCCGCGGCCACTATTGCAGTCGCGCAACCTCATATCTCTTCACAGCAGGCCTGACTCTAGTAGGGAACTCCTAACAATAATAGTGAGTTTTTTTGTTGACATATTGAATGTAACCAAAGTAAAGAGAAAGTAAAGTAAAATTATCAGTTACACGGGGGGTGGGGAGAGATGGGAGGTATACTGGGGTTTTTTGGGTGGTGGAATATGGGCACTGGTGAAGGGATGGTTGTTTCAGCATTGTATAACTGAGACTTAAACCTGAAAGCATTGTAATTTTCCACATGGTGATTCAATAAAAAAAAAAAAGAGCACCTAAGAAATACTAGTACAATTAATTTATTACTTTTTTCCCAAAGGAAGCTCTTTTTTTTTTTCTACATTGCTCTATTAGAGAAGTCAGGATGGGGCTGGAGCGATAGTACAGTGCATAGGGTGTTTGCCTTGCACTCGGCCGACCCGGGTTCGACTCCCAGCATCTCACATGGTCCCCTGAGCAGCGCCAGGAGTAATTCCTGAGTGCAAAGCCAGGAGTAACCCCTGTACATCGCCAGGTATGACCCAAAGAGAAAAAGAAAATTTAGAGAAGTCAAGAGAATGGATCAACTGCTTAAGTTTAATAGGATGTTATAAAGGCACGATTCCTTACAGTCAGTCATAGTAGGAAGTTATAATCCTGTAAAATAACTTAATCGAGTTTGGTATCTCTGTGCTTATGTGTGTATGTGGGGAGGGGCTGTGGGTGTTTGTGCTTAATGAATTAATCTAATTTACAAAGATTTTTATGAAAACTTCAATTGCAATAGTCAAGTACCAAATAACAAAGCAATATGGAATTATTATAGTCATTAAAATCATACTTATAAAGATACTGCAGCAATAATATTAATTTAATTATCTTCTCATTTTTTAAATAAAAATGATATAAAATTTTTTATCCAGTAAGATTACAGCATAATGGTTGAAAAAGAAGTACCAAAGAAAATAGCAAAGTATTAATAAACATTATGTCTGCATAGTGGAATAATTTTTTTGTCATGCTATTCTATATATGTGTATGTATTTTTAACTTCTTCATAACAGACATTGGTTTTACAACAGAAAAAATCACAAGTTATTACCTAAAATATTAAAATATCTGGGCTAAAGAAATAGTAGAGTGAGCAGGGCCCTCACCTTGCAAACAACTGGCTTTGAGTTCAATTCCCAACACAACATATGACCCTCCCAACCCCAAGCATACCAGAAATGATCCCTGTGCACAGAGCCAGAAGAAAGCACTGAGCCCAGTCAGTTGTGGGCCAAAACCAAAAAGTAAAGTAAAATAAAATAATAACTGAATGCTTTCAGACTGAGAGAAATACTCTGCACTAACTTACCACTTTCTACAAATTAGTCTTCTTTCCTGAGTATTTGCCACGTGTGAGGCTCTGAAATACATACTTTACAACTGTAGCACTGTCATCCTGTTGTTCATCGATTTGTTCAAGCGGGCACTTCAGTAATGTCTCCATTGTGAGACTTGTTGTTACTGTTTTTGACACATTCAATATGCCACGGGTAGCTTGCCAGGCTTTATTACAACTATTACTCCCTAATTCTAAACCCCATCCTAGAGGAAGATCATGTTATTATCCTTGTTTTACAGAGACCACTCAGTGAAGCTAAAACTGGTCATTTCTAGAAAGGATCCAGCAGTGCCTTTGGCTGTGAGCCCTCACTTCCAGCAGGACAGCATTCCCCAAGTTTCTGGATAACTGCGATACTACGTTTTATCTCCATCCTCCGTGACCTTCCCTGCCCATCTGTAAATAATGCCATCGAATGGCTACTCCATTTCTTTCAAAACTCTGATTGTCATCAGAGCACGTAATTTTGAAATGCATGCTTCCAATCTGAGGTCTTTACATTTGGCAGCAAATAATCCACGTCAAAAATGAAAGAGTAGAACTTCAATGCCCCTATCCTGCACCTAGGAAATAATACTGCCTCATCTAAATTTCACGTTGATGTTAGAGAGATAGTTTTCATTAGCTATGCTCCACTGGGTGCTCACTTTCTCCATGGCCTGGGAGGATTTTCAGCTTTCAGGCACCTCACCTTCTCTACATAAAAACTCAAGTTGACAGTTATTCATTCTGTGCCCAGGAAAGCTATCCCAGTTTTAATTATCATGTGAAACAAGAAAATTAAAATCTTGAACAAAACTATTATTTTTAATCTGGATAATTAGCTCGCTAACGATCGTTTTCTAAGTGGTAAAATTTAACTGTTTTTAAGTCTGGAATCAGACAGATTGGAAATCTGAAAAGTTTGGGCATGAAATAAAAATGGTGAAACCTTTCTCACTTGGTCTTCGTGGGTGTTAGTCTCACGGATTAAACAGAGTGATGCACGGTTCTCCATAGTCAAGTAGCTTAGAGAGGCACATGAACAGAGAGAGTGTCAAAGGCACAGGAAATTTCCTATTTTTTTCTTGGCTGGATGGTAGGCATATTCATCTTCTCAATCTAATGGGAGATTGAGACTTCTGTATGTGTGGTAGGTTTCATACTTTTTTAGGGTCAGAAATGCAATGGAAACTCAAACGTTAAATGTGCGTATCAGATGGAACATAGATAAAGGCTGGGAGCCATTTTTCTCTTCATTTAGGATTAATAACCAATGCTTATGAGAATTAATAAAACTTCAGGATCAGAAAGAGGCTCAGTGGTGGAGCTCCTGCCTTGCACATGGGACCTAGGTTTGATGCCTGGCATTGTCAAAAAGAAAAGTGTTAATAAAATTTCAGACAACAGAAAGTTTAAGACCATCTAATCTGGGTTTTGAATGATGTCCCAGAAATAAAATTCCATCTTGCACAAACATCCGACCAACTCCTTGCTTAATGCCAGGACTTTTCTTAATGCTGGAATCTTAGTTTGTACAGTAGAAGAGTAGCCCTGATAGGATCTCTGGATCTAACATCACTCCTGGTTCTTCCTCTCCATCTGAATCATGAGCCTGTCCTATCACCTGAATCGCTTCAGTAAAGAAGTGTACATTGTGTTTTAAAGCGATGCATACTATTTAAAAGGCATTAGGAAAATCCACCATTCTAGGTGAAAGTTATTAAGCAGGGAGAAATCCATATCTCGAAATATCAAGAACTGGACCAGCCAAGAGAGGAGCATACAGCCAATCACCTCTTAAGCAACTACCGTCAGCCAAGCTGTGTTAAGGGGAAAAAGCACTCAAATAAAACAATGGTGTGTAGTGCAAGGGGGTATGGGAAATTGCTACAACTTTCCTTAATTTTTCTCTGAGCTTTCATGAACTGCTCTAAACACTGTCTTTAAAAAATTAAAGTCAGGGGCCGGAGCGATAGCACAGCGGGTAGGGCGTTTGCCTTGCACGCGGCCGACCCGGGTTCGATCCCCGGCATCCCATATGGTCCCCCAAGCACCGCCAGGAGTAATTCCTGAGTGCAAAGCCAGGAGTAACCCCTGAGCATCGCTGGGTGTGACCCAAAAAGCAAAAAAAAAAAAAAAAAAAATTAAAGTCAGACTAAAGCGATGAGTCCAAGGGCTGGAGCATATGCTCCACATGCAGGGGCCTTCAATTTAACGTGCTGCTCTACTGGTTCCTTGAGCCGTGTTGGGAGGAACCCCTGAGCAAGTAGGGCCCCCCAGTCAAACAAAAATATTTAAAGTAAAACCAAACAAATTCAAACTAAAATAGTAGAAAGTTCTTCCTCTGCTATAATGCCATCCACGATGTGTATTACACAACACCAGTGACTGATACACACACTCATCCTTGTCCTTGGGTGTTCCAAATACTACTTATGAAACAGGTCTTCAAACAAGCTCAGAACTTGCCAAATGCCTATAGAACCATGTGAGAAATCAACTTCACGGACTAATGGGCACATTGGGCAACAGGACTCCAAGCAGAGCGGGGCACCAGAGAGTTCTCTAGCACTGATCAACTCTGCTTGCGCAAAGCAAGAGGAAGCTACTGTGAACTATAAGAGAGATCTACGATAGCAAAGTAGTTAAAAACTCCCATTCATTCAGCTTCCTAAATGACACATATTCTATATAATTTTCAGGGTGCATGTTGTTTGAGCTAAAGAAAATTAATATATAAATAAAACAATAGCATGGTAAGGTAGTAGTAGCATGACAGGAAGCTCCTTCCTTTCTTCCTTCCTTCCCTCCTTTCTTCCTTTTTTTTATTTTGCAGAGGGGCCACTCAAGCAGTGCACAGAAGGCCCAGAGGTTACTCCCAGAGATATTATACCAAAAAGTTCAATGCGAGGGCCTGGCAATATAGTACTTCTGGGGTCAAGCAGTCCTGGAGTGACCAGGACTACACCCAGCTTCAGGATCAGTGGGGGATGGAATGAGAAACAAGACATGCAGTGCCCAAGACTGAACTTAGAGCTTTGCACATGCAAGGCATTATGTCCCTAACCCTTCAACAATCTCCTAGGGCTAGTCAGTTTTATTTTTAAATAAATTGCTAAATTTTCTATCAAATTAGTTTTAGCAACTGGGTCATGAAGGTCCTAACAGATGTTGTCATTTTCAGTCCTGTATGAGATATACCTCTCTGGGCCCATATTCCCACATTCTTGCCCACCCTCCTCATCCAGGAATGGCAGGAGTCTGAGTATCAGACTATGGAAAACAGTCCTGTAACCTACCCCACCCACCTGTGTTTCTCCAGCTTGAACTGTAAACAAATCTCTAAGAAGACCTTGATAAATGCAGATTTGGCCATCGGGAGGTGTCTGAAATTCTGCATTTCTAATGAGATTACAGATGAGGTCCATAGTGTCGGTCTCCAATCTCGTTACTTGAAAGGACAAGGACCTAAAAGATTAAGCCTGACACAACTGGCAGAAGGAAAGCAAGAGAGTGGATGTACTGAGTTTCAAGTGTCCCCAGCCCATGTTCCCTGAGACTAAGATTTGTCTATGGAAGGCTCATGTCACCCTCATGAGTGTATGGCTTTTACTTGCAACATACCCCATTTCCCATATATCAAAATGTTCGAAACAACTAATATTGCTGGGGTTGTGGTAAGAAAGGAGCCCTCAGTTATCATTGGTGAGAATAACATCTAGTTCAGTGTCTAAGGAAAAACAGTGAGGAGATTTCTACAAAAAGTAAGGAAAGAGCATCTACATGACCCAGTGATCCTATTTCTTGGCATCTACTTCTAAAATCACAAAAAAATAAAAACCATTAACACAAAATGATAGTATGCACACCCATGTTCACTGAAGTACTTAATACTTGATTTTTTGGATTTTGGGCCAAAACCAGCAGAGCTCCAGGCTTACTCCTGAATCTGTGCCAGGAATCACTTGTAGTAGGTATAAGGGACCATGTGGGATGCCAGGGATCAAACCCAGTTTGGTCACGCGCAAGACAAACACCTACCTGCTGGACTATCTCTCCAGCCCCACAGCACTTAGTCCTTTAACCAGGAGATGCAACACAAATGTCCAATGACGATCCAACAGACAGCTGTGGTATATACACAGTGGAATTCTACGCAACTATATTGATGGAACTGGAAGCATCATGTTAAGCACAATAAATCAGAGTGAGAAGAACAAATACATGATAATCTCATTTATCTATGAAATACAGAGAGATAAAACAAGCAAATAAACAGTATCAAATAATAGCAAACTATTGGTCTTAGATTACAAAATGCATATGACCAAGTAATGAGGAAAAGTATAGAAGAAGTAATAGCCAGACTAAAGATGACATAAGAACACTGATAGAGGAATGTGGGCACTTAGATGATGGTAGGGCATAGTAACTTTATACATCAAAATCATAAATGTTAACACTATTTAAGTCATGTTGTCTGAACTATAATAAGTAATCATCATCATCATCATCCCGTTGATCGTCAGTTTTCTCAAGCGGTCTCAGTAACGTCTCCATTCATCCTAACCCTGAGATTTCAGAAGCCTCTCTTTACTCGTCCTTCCCAATGGTGCCACATTGGAAGCTCTTTCCAGGTCAGGGGAATGAGACCCATCATTGTTTCTGGTTTTGGCATATGAATTCACCATGGAGAGCTTGCCAGGCTCTCCCATGTGGGCTACATAATAAGTAATAGTAACAAAAAAATAAACTTTCCATTTCCTTAAGCGAGCTGACAGTGGCTTCTGTTTCATGCAACCAGAAGAGACTAACTAGGACAGACAGAAAAGGAAGTATCTTCATTACTGAAAGCTACACCGGTGTGAACTGGAGCAGGCAACAGGCAAATGCATTTAAGATGATGCAGGCCAGGTGAAAGACAATATAGGGGATTAGGCATTTGCCTTTCACAAGGCTAATCCCATTTTGATACTGGCACCACATATGGTGCCCCCCCCCCCAAGCAATGCTAGGTATGATCCCTGGGCACAGAGCCAGGAGTAAGCCCTGAGCACTATCTGGTGTGATCCTAAAACAAAATATTATGTTCATGCTGCAGCAGCACATGGGTGTGTTACCCCTCTGAAGAGTGACTCTTCTAAGGGAACAGTGCAGACTGGAAAGATGCTTTAGTTAGTGGAAGCACTTATTCCAGGCTGACCTCCTCTGTGAGTCTTCTGCTTCGAAGATCCAGGACAGGAAGTCTGTGGTACCATATACCGGATCTCAGGCTCCTGCTCTCCCCTTTGCTTCTACAGTATTTTCCTTGATGTTCTCTCCATCTATCATGATTGCCAAATGCCTCTGGAGTTATCCCCTCTCTCCAGTGACTTAGGACTATGCTGTTACCTAAAGATATTTTGGTCACTCTAATCAGACTCTTGTCCCATATCCGTTCTATAGATAGTGGCATAAAGTGATCCAAAAGGTCAGTTCTCTCCGTGTTCTTAGTCTTTGTTTCTGCCTCACATGACAATTCTACACCCTGATACAAGATTCAAGTAAAATGTTCTTTGTAAATTCTAACACTGGTACCTCCAGCCCTTGGCCATCATATCCCACAAAGACTACTAACCAATGACTTAAAGTCTTATAGTATGTAAGATATAATTAATAGCCCTTAGTTTACATAAAAATGAAACTATTTGTATAGAGTTGTTATAGCATTGCATGTCAAATCATAAAATTATTGTCACGTTTCTGTTGAGGATCACATTCTTTTTTAGCTCATATATCTGTTTTCAACTACCCTCCCAAAACAAATGAATCTGGAAGGATAAAGAAGTTCTAACAACAGCAGAAGACTAACACCAAAGATAAATCAGAAATCGATGGGGATAATAATACAAGCAATTCCATTTTATTTATAATCTAAACCCTACCTACTTCCATGAAGGATTTTAAATGGCTTAAAATAAATGTAGGAGAGCTGAAATAAAGAAAGCAGGAACTGTTCTACATGGAAGAAAGGGGAGGTAAGGACCAGGAAACAGATATGAGAGTTATTGTAATGAAGCACTAATTTTGGCTCTGAGCTTGAGAAACCAAAGCTAGAAATGAAACCTGATAGGTTAGGAATTCTCAGTTTTACAAATGTGGAAGCAGGCAGCTTTGTCAGGAAGGACCTTCCATTTTCTCCTACTGAACTCAAAGAGGGATTTATAGCCTCACCCCTCCATAAAACAGGCGGAAGAGAGAGAGGATGGTGATTTCTCAGAAACCAGGTAGCCATTTCTTCCCACAATGACTGTGAGAAGACAAAGCCCAGATATTGAAATGTGGCTTAGAAAAGACAGATGAGTGAATGGAGTCTAAGTAAGCTGTGTTCTGGTGTCAATATGAGAGACTGATAGCTCTTGGAGAACCTAAGTCACTGATGACTAACCTGCCCTGTGAACCAGCTTCCTCAAGGAAGGATTAATCATGTTTTTTGTAAACACCTCAAATGCAGCATGTCCATACTATTGGCCAGTAATCTGTTAGGGAAACAAAGACCCCTGCCTGGACATTTTACCTGGAAAAGCTGGCACCATCTAAAAAGATTTCTTAGGTCAAGACTTGTATTATTTTTTTTTGTCCAACTTTTTAATAAGCTCTACATGCTAAGTGATTTCTTGAGAAATACCATCCCAAAGTTCTGGAAAATAGAGAAACTACCTTAGTTCAAGGCATGGATTTATCTGGTCACTAACTCGATCACCACACCACCACATCACAATTTCAACAGAATAACAAATTCTGAGAGAAATTATAACCTGTTGACAGTTTCCTAGGCAACTGGGCCAATTAAAGTTTTGGATGAATAAAGATCTCTCAGGAACAAACGGAAAAAGAAAACAAAACCAGTGACAAAGTTAAAAAAAAAAAAAAACCTGGAAATGGATCCAAAGATCCTAATTTTATCAGTGTGGCAGGCAATGTGAAAGACGTTGTCTTGTTTTGTTTTTAATGTGGGCCACACCTGACTGTGCTCTGTGTTCAGGGATCACACCTAGCAGACTCAGAGACCACGTGGGATGCCAGGGTTCGTACCCCAATCAACCACTTGCAAGGCAAATGTCCTACCCACTGGACTATTGCTCTGGCCCAATAAATAGTATTTTTGACTTGCTCTCTAGCTAGGCTGGCTAAGTTGCCAGTAGTCGTGTGAGTGGAGGGCAAGGACTGACTTCATTTTGCTCTAGCAGAAGACAGGCATCTAACTTGCCTGAAAACAGAAATAGGACATTTAACTATAAATCTAAAAAGAGGCCAGGACACAGTTTTGCTTCCTGGATTTTAAAATTGAAATCTGATCTGCCAAAGGGTTCTGAATACTCACTCCAGCTTGGCAAAAGGAAATGATGTGGTACAATGTTTGGAGTAGAATTAAAAGTGGGATTAATGATCTGGGTGTATGCAGGAACATGTGTTTCTCTCCAAGTTCCAAGGCTATATGGGTCTATAAATTCTCCTGAAATTTTTATTTCAGATGGAGACATTCTAAAGTGCTAGGAAGAAAATAAGGCAGTTAAGTTAAAAGGACATCTATCAACTAATTAAACTAATTTGGGGGAGTTAATCAGAAGGGACACAACCTGAAACTTTAAGAACAATATTACTATCATTACTAATGATACAATCATATTTCTATATTGCTTTTTAGTTACAAAGTACTTTATATTTTCACTTGTTTTATCTAGCTGGGTTAGTTCTGAAGCTAACACCAAGAGTCAATATGTTATTTTCCTCACTGAGAAGACTCAAGCCAAGTAACCAGCCCCAAATCATACAAACAGAGAAATATTCGAGCCAGAATTAGGATTAGTTGTTCTAATTCTGCACCATTTTTCCCATTGGTATTAGTGCCTATCTCTAAAATTTTAAGAGTATGTTTTAAAGCTTTTCAAATGTGAAGAGAGAAAGCTTCATGGAAAATAGAAGAGAGCTAACCAACATATTTATACATTTAGGAAAAAACCTTAGAAAACAATGTAGGGTACTAAAATTATAATGGATGCTACAGCAGATAAACAGGTATCTTATTTCTGTTATAAACATCAAATGGGTTGCCTTTATAGTGGATTATGTGATTCTTATTTGAATTCTCATTTCTTATAGCAGTAATTACTTAGGAATATAGTTCAGCATTACCAAAGAAATAAGAGACCTTTGCAAAATAGATACACTATTTGGGAATGTGTATCAAAGATGCAAATGTGCATTATCCCAGAAATTCCTCTTCTTGGAATCAATGCCAAAGAAATCAGGACAAATACACAAAAATGTGAGTAACAGGATGTTCTTGACAGTATTGTTTATATTCACAAATTGCAGGTTATCTACTTTCTTTTCTATTTGGTCTTTATTTATTTATTCTTTTGTAAAAAATTTATTTTGGCCATCAGTCTGTGGTTTTTTTAGAGTCAGAAAACCAAGGCAATTTCTTTAAAGGGAGTTAGAGAAATAATAACTTTTGACATAGTGAATCTCTTTTCCCAAGAAAAAGTATCATATTAAAAATGTCTGAAAATATGGTTATAGAAGAGATATAGCAGGGGCTGGGAGATAGCACAACAGTCCAGTGAGGTTCAATTCCCAACACCACCTGGTCCCTTGAGCACTGCAGGGCGTGGCCCTGGAGGCCCCCAAAACCACAGGGTGGCCAGGGAATCCCTAGCATGAGGGTACACGTAGCACCTCAACCTTGTAACACTACTCAGCTGTAATAAAAGATGAAGTCATGCAATGTACTGCTATATGGATGAATCTGGAGAGTATCAGGCAGAGCAAAGTAAGTCAAAAGGAAAAGGAAAGTCACTGAATTATCTCTCTTATATGTGGGATACAAAGACACGTAATAGGGGAATAACAAGTGCCCAAAGGAAACAGAAATTGAGAACAGGTCTTCAGTAGGAAGCTTACCATGGGAGTAGAGGGGATGAGGGATTAGAACGGGTGGAGGGGACACTAGGACAATGATGGAGGGGACATTTGGACAATGTTAAACAATGACACTCTGGGAGAGAGTTGTGTTATGCATGAAACCCTATCATTATAAATCATGGTGCCTAAATGGTATTTAATTTTTTAAAGTTTAAAGATAGTATAATATTATCTTTATATTATATTATATATTATAGTATATATTAATTATATAATATAACATATTATATATTATGGAGAGATAATATAATAGTTAAAGTGCTGGTCTTGCACACCCGTTTAATCCCCAGTGCCACAGATGTTCCTCCAAATACCACCAGGAGTGATTCCTGAGCAGAGTCAGGAGAAAAGCAGCACCAGGTGTGACCCAAAACCAATGAATTAATAAATGTTTAAAAACAGAAACTGATCTTACAGAATCAAATTGAATTTCATTTGTTTACACAAAACATTTTTCTCCTCAGATTATGGCCCCAGGGACAAGTGTCCCACCCACCCCACCCACTCTCTCAATTCTCTTTATAGAGAAGTGTGTCTTCCATGGCACAGCTCACAATTTTCCTTTTTCTCTATTATGTGTGATTCTTCTGTCACTCCGTTTCCCAGTGTTTTGTTAGGGCCACACGTCACAACTCAAAAGTCTGCTGAGAACAGGCACCAGCAATGTGGGTTTAAGACAATAGAGTGGTTGGGATGGCAGCAAAGTGAAGTTCTTACCTGTCTAAAGGCCTATCTTCTACCAGGCTTATTAGCACACTGTTTCCAGGGAAGAATGCAGGTTCCATCCTGCCATAGTTTCCATTTGTCAAAAGAAACATGAAACAGATTCTGATGTGAATCTCCCCAAAGGCAGTATCTGTCTGGGAGGCAGACTGTTGTTTTTGTTTAGCTTTGTTTTGATGAAAATGCTGGATGAGCCAAAGAAAACATTTCTGCATGAGGACTCCCTTTCCTGTCATCTGATTCAGAGGTCAGCCTGCAGGCAATGAAGTCCTAATAACCAGGGCTCCAGTTAACCCACCTAATACAGCCAGGAAGGCTAGGAACAGGAAGGTGACTTTTCAAAACTTAAAAATTGCCCTCCGGTTCAATATTCTTCAACTGCTTCTTCAGATCCACCCCGGCAACACACACATTTATCCATCTTGCTCTGCACCCCACAATGCCACCCTCTTCCAACTTCAACTCTTGGCTCCCTAATATCTGTAGGGGTCTCCCGTGGCTGGGATGAAAGAAGCAAGAAAATGAAGGTAAAGAGAGAAAGCTTAGCTCATTTACCCCTTGCTGCTCCCCTGCCAGACTACCAGGCAGTGACAGACATCTTCTTTCACCAAAGGTCACTAGTTGTGTGTGAGTGTGTGTAATAGAGGTGGGGCGGGGGGCGGGGGACAGAACGACTCTAGTTAAACCTCTTACAAGATTCGAAGAGATTCTCCCTTTGCTTGTCTTCTTAAGGAAAGGTTCAGGGATGGAAATGTCTTTCAGTTATTAATCCCCATTGATTAATCCCCATTGAACCTACTTTTTTTTCAGGTACCCTGTTTAAATTGATCATAAAAATATTAAATATCGACCACTGGAGGTCTATATCGAATACTGTGAGATACTACGAAACTAATAATTAATCAGTAGAAACAAGGGCCAGAAAGACTGGTCAGTCCATGGCTGGAAGCTTGCCACAAGTGGGGGATAGAGGTCCGTTAAGACAGAGAAGGGGCCACTATGACAATGATAGGTGGAAATGATCACTCTGGACAAGATCTGAGTGCTGCAAGGAGGTAAAGTGATAAACATGATAACTTATCAGTACCTGCAAATCATAATGCCTAAAAGAAAAGAGAGAGCGAGAAGAAAAGTGCCTGCCATAGAGGCAGGCTGGGTGGGTAGGGTGGCAGGGGAGAAACTAGGGACTTTGGCGGTAGAAAGGGATGTTTGTGGGAACATTGTTTGAGAAACCCAATCGTGAGCAACTTTGGTTATTCAATGTGCATCTCATGGTTATTCAATTAAATAAATAAATAAATAATGGGATACTGGACAGTCCATTTCTCTTAAGATATTCTTGATCCCTTGTACAGCAGACAGGAATGAACAGATGTTACTGCACTTTTCAGTTTGCCTAAAGATTTATTCAACAAATATATGCCTTTATATAATACATAAGTATCACTGTCACTGTCATCCCATTGCTCATCGATTTGTTCAGCATATATAATCATAAATATATATATATATATATTTAGCACCAATTATGTTCTATCTTAGACTTTAAGGCTATGAGGATATAGAGACCCTGACCTCAAGGAATTCAATGTCTCTGTTACTCTTCATCTTTAAGAAAACGGGATAGTGATTTAATGGAGACATGTTCAAAAGTGAGAAGAACACAAAGAAAATAATTTTTAAGTTGACCTGGAGAGATGAAAAGTCTTCCCTTCCCAAGTGATCTAAGTTTGGGGAAATAAAGGAAGAGCGATGTCAGATGGAGAGAGAAAAAAAGTCTGAATGGATAGAAAAATGTATGCAAACACCAAAGAGTGACAGGAGCAAGTTTTACAAGTCTACATCTCTAACACTAAGTACAGTTCATGGCATGGAGCAGCTTTCCCCGTAATGAAGAAACAAAGTGGGATTTCACATGCAAAAATAGTAATCTGTCTTCATTATTTAAACATCTGTTACAGTGGCAATATAATCAATCATTCAGGTTGGATCTAAACTGCAAAAAGCCCTTGTGAAATACATTATTTGCAAACACAAATGCGGATTTGTTTTTGGGTTTTTGGTTTGGGGCACACCTAGCCGCACTCAGAGGGCCATACAGTGTTGGAGATCATACCCAGGTCTGCCACATGCAAGTAAATGCCTTACCCACTGCACTATCTCGCTGGCCCCATGCCCTTAATTTTTAAGACAATTTTAGCAGTGCACATTTCTATCATTTAAATTCTACTGTGAAAATTAAGCTAGCCCTAGAGCACTGCCAGATCCCAGAAACAGAAGGGAAATTAAACATCAATAAATTGCTGATAAGTTAATATGCCTGAGACTAGTTTAGTATTTTTAGTTGATTCATGATTTAGTCATCTTGTCATAGTGACTATTGTTACATAAAGAAAAAATATAAGCCCCAATTAAATATGATTAGTAATTAAACTCTAATCTCTGAATAACAACAAAAAATGTGAGCTCTTACTCCTTTTCCTTTACAGTTAGTTTTACTGTAAAGTCATCATAGTTTACAAGAGCACAGAAGTCTGTTGTGTGCTTGCAGTGCTGCTAAACCATTCCTTCCACCAGCCTGTCACAATCTTTCCACCATTGTCCCAAAGTCCCTTCCCTTCCCTGCCCCCACATTAAACTTCCTCAGAACCCAGTTCCATTGATCTTATCTCAGGGTTTGTTTCCACTAGGGATTTTCTAATCGCTTTCTTTGTTTCTTTATACTCTGCTTATGAGCTGCGTCACTGGTGATTCTTTACTTTCTGACTTATTTCACTTAGCATAATACCCTCCAACTCCATTCAAGTTGCAACAAACAGCAGATCTTTGTTTTTTCTCAAAGCTGAGTAGTTCATTGTGTATGCATCACATACATGGTGAGTGGCTTACTTTATCCACACGTCTGTTGGGCATGTGGGCTGTTTCTGGATCTTAGCTATTATAAATAATGCAGCTATGTACATAGATGTGTATATGTCCTTTCTCACTCATGTTTTTGCATTCCTGGCGTAGAGGCCCAGGAGTAGAAATACTAGGTCACATGAAAGTGCTATTTGTGGTCCACGGATGGAAGCTTGCCACAAGTGAAGGGACAAAGGGAGGGCAGTTAGAATAGAGAAGGGACCACTATGACAATGATAGTTAGAAATGATCCGTCTGGACAAGAACTGAGTGCTAAAAGTAGGTAAAGTGATAAACATGATAACCTGTCAGTACCTGTATTGCAAACCACAATGCCCAAAGGGGGGAGGGGCAGAGACAGAAACATAAAGTGACAGAGAGAGAAAGAGACAGAGGCAGAGATAGACTAGAGAGAGACAGAGAGAGAAGAAGAAAAGTGGCAGGCTTTTCTTTTAAAAGCAGGGGCAGGGGGTAGGGGTGGTGGCAGGAGAGAAATTGGGGGCACTGGTGGTGGGAAATGTACACTGATGAAGGAACGGGTATTAAAACATTCTATGACTGAAACCCAATCATAAACAACTTCGCAATTGTATATGTCACGGTGATTCAATGTAAAAAGAAAAATTTTAAAGAAAGAAAGTGCCATCTGTAATATTTTGAGAAGTCTCCAAATCATTTTCCAAGAAACTGAACTATGCAACAGTCCCACCAGCAGGAAACGAAAGTTCATTTTTCATCACATCCCCAACAGCACTTACTGTTTCTGGTCTTTTTGAAATTTTTTTTTTTTTTTTTGCTTTTTGGGTCACACCCAGCAATGCACAGGGGTTACTCCTGGTTCTACACTCAGGAATTACCCCTGGCGGTGCTCAGGGGACCATATGGGATGCTGGGATTCGAACCTGGGTCAGCCTGGGTTGGCCGCGTGCAAGGCAAGCGCCCTACCCGCTGTGCTATTGCTCCAGCCCCCTCTTTTTGAAATTTTTACTAGTGCATTACTCTTTTCTCTTATGCTCTCTCTTCTGCCACAGTTTTCCATACCTAACAACAAGTTTAGCCCTGTTATTTACCCTTACCATTTTACCTCTACCCAGAGAAACTTTGCATGCTAGTATTCAAAGTCTAAAAACTGTGGAGAGCTTTTAAAAGCCTTAATTTATTTTTGTTCTTTATACATTTTTGTTCTTTATACTATGCAGATATTATATGCTATTAACCAATGTGCACATTAATACACTTCACAGTCATCAGCTAGTGGGGTCTGCATAAATTACGGGGCATTTTCACTTCCTGTGCTGTGCACCCTATATTATATATTATAAATCTCCACAAATCTTTACAGCACCTATATTTTACTGTGTAACAGAAGAAACAAAGACATTTTCTTCCAGTAGGTGGGCACATGAGTCATCTTCCTATATATGATCTAGTCTGGAAATCTCAGTAGATTACTGCAGAGGAAATCCCATTAGAAGCAGACAGACAGTAATGCTCCCCTCATTTGCAGAGGGAACCTGTAATCTCACCTCCCACGGGTCACAGAGGACCAGCTGTAAGGAAACCATCTCTCCCGGTTATCTAAGAGAGTACTGCTTTGTTCTGTTGGTGCTGTCATTTGTTTGTTTGGGTTTGGGTCCCCACACAGCAGCGTTCTGGAGTCATTCCTGACAGTGCCTGTGGGGAACTGAACCTAGGCCTTCAACACAAGGCCTGTTGAGCTATCTCTCTGACCCAAAAGTCTCTTCTAAGTGTTAAAGGCCAAAGACATAGTACCATGATTTTGTACTATGAATTTTACAACAAACTTGTGCTATTTATATTTGATTTGCATATGACAAGCCTTGGTTCAAACCCCTGTACCTCATATTCCTGAGCCCTGCCAGTGGTGATCCCTGAGCACAGAGCCAAGAATAAGCCCTGAGCACAGCCAGTGTGCCCCACCAAAAAAAAAAAAATTTAAGTAAAATAAAATAAAATAGAATCTGCATGAGGGTCTTTTCACTTAAAGCTGCTGTTTTATTTTTAAATATCAAATATTGCTACTATAATACACATTTAAATCAACTGGAGGAAGACATTTATGCATCCTAATTTAAGTGCATCTTGGTTTAATTGATGACCATTCTACCCTTTAAAAGAGGGCCACTTTTAATTCCCTGCCATAGTGGCAGGGTGGGGTGGGGGGAGACGGGAGTGGGGAGGGGGGGAGGGATGTTGGGTTTACTGGTGGTGGAGAATGGGCACTGGTGAAGGGATGGGTTATCGAACTTTGTATGGGGGAAACATGAGCACAAAGATGTATGGATCTGTAACTGTACCCTCACGATGACTCTCTAATTAAAAATAAACTAATAAAAAAAATAAATAAATGTTAGAAAAAAAGTGGAAATAAAATTACATAAAAATAAAAAAATTTAAAAAAACAAAAAAATAATAAAAAAAAATTAAAAAATAATAAATAAATAAAAGAGGGCCACTTTTTCCAGGGGGATTGCCCCATCGCTGGAAGACTGCTTCATGAGTGGAAGGGAGAAGGCGGATGGAATAGAGAAGGGATCACTGAGAAAATGATGGCTGAGGAACCAGTTGGGATGGGAGATGCATGCTGAAAGTAGATAATGGACCAAACATGATGACCACTCAGTGTCTGTGTTGCAAGCTATAATGCCCAAAAGTAGAGAGAGAGTATGGGGAATATTGTCTGCCATAGAGGCAGGGGGAGGGTGGGAAAGGGGGGGTATATCCGGGATATTGGTTGTGGGGAATGTGCACTGGTGAAGGGATGGGTGTTTGATCATTGAGAGACTGTAACCCAAACATAAAAGCTTGTAACTATCTCACGTGATTCAATAAAAAAATTTTTAATTTAAATAAATAAATAAAAGAGGGCCACTTTTCAAGCAGAATAAAGTACCTGTAATATTTTCCAAATGTTAGTAATTTTTCACTGGACAAAGATTATAATTTACCAGTTATTATTTCTCCTGATTCCACTTTTCCTTTTCTTCTTTTGTATTTTTCATTTTGTTTTATTTTCGGGTCACACCTAATGGTGCTCAGGTCTTACTCCTGCCTCTATGCTCAGAAATCACTCCTGGTAGGGCTCAAGGAACCATGTATGGTGGTGGGAATCAAACCCCAGTCAACCATATGCAGGGTAAGCATCCAACCCACTGTATAATCTCTTCAGCCCTATCTTTCTTTCCTGTGCATAACTCTTAAGTAACCTAAAAGGAAAATGTCATCTTCTCATGTTGTCCTCCACAGGGTTTATCATAAAAAATTCATAGAATGTCATAACTCGCAATTGTAATTCATTTAGACTCATTCTAGGTATTATAAGAAATATTTGTTAGAGAAAAAACACAATGAAAAATGTGCTCCACAAACATGGAATACATGTCTTAAAATTCAAGAAGTAAAAATAAGCAGAATGACTTAATCTGGAAAAATTAATTGGTTTTCCAAGAAACAAGAATAATAATTTTGACAAGAAGGATAACACATATGCATCTATAATTATAGAAAACTAAAAATCTCAATTTTTATAACAGAGAAAGAGTTAAATAGAGTATGTATCAATTAAACCATAAAAAGACATGCATCCATTACAAGGCAGAAATTCAGAGTGGCAAAGTACTGAAAACTATTGAAGCAGAATATTGGGTATCTGGGACTTTATTATACCATTCTATTTCTTACATGTGTAGAATTTTTCATAAAGCATGTCTTATACAAACACGTTTTGTAAAACTATTTGTTAACATAGGAAAAGGTACATGACATAACATTATGTGTAATGTGGAAAGGGAGAATACAGGCTCACATTTTGTTAAAAATACACATATCCATAGGAACTAGCCTGGATAAAGCAATCTACAATGATATGCAATGAATGGCTCAGAGAGGCAGATCAAAGTTAATGAATATTTTCTTATTTTACTTTTCCAAATTAAAAATATATTAACTTTGTAGCTGGGGTATGATACAAATGGCAGAGCACCGGCCTTTGCATTTAATAAGGCACATGTTTCCCAGTGTGATCCCTGGCACTGCCAGGTACAATCCCCCAAACCACAATGGGACCCCTCAACACAACAGTAACAACACACTTTTTAAAAGAGCCTTAACAATATGCATGATTTTTTTTTCAATCACACCGGAAAATACTCAGGGTTACTCCTGGTTCTGCACTTGGAATTACTCCTGGAGGTGCTCAGGGGATCATACGGGATGCTAGGGATCAAACCCAAGTCAGCTACATGCAAAGCAGATGCCCTATCTGCTGTACTATCACTCTGGCCCATGCATGGTTTATGTTAGCAGGTAGCAAAATGCCAGGAAAGTTCTGGTATTTAGGAAAGAAAAGATGGCAGGCAAGTAAGCTGGCTTCATGCGCATCAAGCATTCAAGTAACAGCAGGGGACAGACGGGAGAAAGGACATGCCAGCCACTGAAAGCAGCTACAAGTTATTTGAGGAGATCACTTAAAACATCACATAAACATAAAAAAGTACCTCATGCTATGGGTGTAGACAAATGTTGAATGAAGACTTCTTACGAGTTTGACAGTAGTTTAAAAATCAAAGGCAGTCACAGAGTGACGGGAGTTGTGAAGCCATCACCCCACCAGGATGCCAGCAGCACTGGACCCTGGCAGATGGGTGGCAGTGGTACATGAGGGAGGGGAAGCACCAAGAGGTACAGAGGGGGGCTAGAGCGATAGCACAACGATTACGGCGTTTGCCTTGCACACGGCCAATCCAGGTTCGATCCCCAGCATCCCATATGGTCCCCCAAGCACTGTCAGGAGTAATTCCTGAGTGCAGAGCCAGGAGTAACCCCTGAGCATCGCCGGGTGTGACCCAAAAAGGAAAAAAAAAAGTACAGAGGGTCTGACTATGGAGTTTTCTCCCCTGGGTTGAGGTAAAGAAAATATTGAACAAAACAGTTCGGCTGAAATGGGGTTCATATACAAGAGTGGTGAGAAATATGACCGTGAGTTAAGTTTGAGCTTTCAACCTTAAAATGAAAATCCCAAATAATATAACCTCATCAGCATGCAATTCTAATAAATCAGTACTATGATCTAGCTGCAAGTAAAAGGAGAAAAAGAAAGCATTTGTAATGGTATCATTCACATCACAGTCTGTCAATTTTCAGGTACTAGATTTCTAGATCCAGAGGGAATAAGGAAGTCATTGGATCCTAGGCCTGAGGCTACAATTAACCTGCCAGATATGCTTGCAGACTGATTAGCCAATACTAAACACAATGGTGCCAACCTAGGAAACAACTTTGGTGAGGCCCTAAAGATGACAAAAATTACACTGTTTCATCCATGTAAACTGTGCCAAAAAAGAAAGCATTTTTCATTTGCAATGTTGGTTATAAAATCCAATAACTGTCAATAAGGCTTTTCACTACTCACTTGCCTGGTGCACACTTACAAGTTGAATGGGATATGAGGCAATTGCCCAAGGCAGGCAAACATCCCTGGCCTGTGCAGGACTTCCAGCATTCCATCCTTGGCACTGCCCAAATCCCCATGGTAAACCAGCCTTTGTATTCATTCTTAAGACCAGCAAAAATCCACAAATTTGTTACGGTGGAGGGGGTGGGTGGAGAGATAGTACAGTCATTCCGGAGATTTCCTTGCACACGGTTGATGCAGGTTTGATTCTGGATACCTCATACAGGCCCCTGAGCACCACTAGGAGTGAGTGATCCCTGAGCACAGAAGAAGAGTAAGCCCCAAGCACTGTCAGGATGGCCCAACACCCCTTCCCAATAAAAAGCCCACAAATTTCTAGTGCTCCCAGGATGCCATGACTGCCCATGCTAAGAAAAGCTGGGACAGGTCAATATTCCTTGATAGGGGCAGCAGAGGCACAGTAGACAGTATCCGATCTTGGGCATGGCTATCTCATGTGTGGCAGCATGGCCGGTCAGGGGGATGACTAACTGCTAAAATTCAGCCACCGTGATAAGTTTCAAAACAAACAAATTTTTAAAAAAAAAAGCAAAAACCTTCATCCATTCAGTTTAAGTATCTGATTTCAAGAGACACTGACTGTTAGGACAGAGAAGGAACCAATATGACAATAATAGTTAGACATGAATATCCTGGACAAGTGGACAAGAACTGAGTGTTGAAAGTAGGTAAAGAGATATACATGATAACCTTTCAATATCTTTATTGCAAACCATAAAGCCCAAAAAGAGGTTGAGAGAGACAGACAGAGGAAGGGAGAAAGAGAGAGAGAGAGAGAGAGAGAGAGAGAGAGAGAGAGAGAGAGAGAGAACAACAGAGGCAGGTATTGGAGGGTTGAGAGAGAAACTGGGGACATTGTGGTGGGAAATGTACATCTGTGAAGGGACAGGTGTTGGAACATTATATGACTGAAACCCAATCATAAACAACTTTGTAACTGTGTATCTTACAGTCTTTCAATTTAAAAAAAAAATTAAAGAGAGAGAGGGAGTGAGAGAGAGAGAGAGAGAGAGAGAGAGAGAGAGAGAGAGAGAGAGAGAGAGAGACTGACTGACTGACTGACTGACTGAGATCCTAAAAATCTGAGTGATAAGCTATTGATGTCCCTGGGAAGAAAAAAGATAGTAAGGGATCAGGAATTCTAAGTCTTAAAAGAAAAAAAAAAGTAAACCCCTCTATATGCACCATTCACAGAACTTACATTCAGAATTATGTTCTTAAGTCCGAAAACACCCTTGAAATTAAACAACATAATAAAAGTGCCCTTGAAATTAAACAACAGTTGACTATTTTTCAAGACCTCGGGCAACGTTGAATGACTTCCGGAAGGAGCTCGTGGCTGGAAAAGCACATTGCCAGGAAGTCTGGGAAATAGAAAGCTCAAGAGCTGAATACATTGGAGTTTTCATATCACTCAAGTGGGAAGGTCAACTTGGAGTGAGGCATGAAAGGAATGTAATGTCACTCCTTAGAAAGTCAGCCCAACTGACAGAGTGGCCACACCATGGCCAGGAGAGAAAGGAGAAGCCAGGATTGGAAGCCACTCAGAAAACAGGAAAGAAAAGAAAAGAACCCAGTTCATCAGGGTCTTCCCCCACATTCTAGACCCCCAAGTCTCTTAAAGAGAGGCATTTCTAAGAACTGCCTGTCCACTAACCCTGATTTAATTTTTCCTGCATTTATCACCACCTACAGTGCCAGCAACATCAGAGGCACCCACAAAAATTCAGTGAATTCATTCAGTCAACAAATATTCATCGCATGCCTGCAATATTCTGTGTCCTGGAATGGGAAGGGAATGGAGGGGAATAGACAACAACCCATTTTTCATGGACTTTAAATCTTAGTGGGGAGGAGGTGGGTGATAAACAGACACATAATATGTAATATGGTAATGAGCCCTACGTTTAATAAAATCAGGGCCAACAGACTTAGACAAAATAGCCCAAAAGGCAGAATTTCCAAAGGAGACCTAAGAAGACCTGAAGGACATGGAAGAGAGAAATCTAACAGACATCTCAGGAAGAGAAGTTGACTGAGGGAAGTGCTGTCTTACTGCCTGATTTGAAAGTAAAGTCACAATGTGTCTAATTGAAATAAATCAGTTACAACTTAAGGAAGGGGAAAGTATTGTTATACTCTGATCTTCAACTTCTAATACAGTAGGTGTAGGTGTTTCCTCTTATTAAAAAAAAATAACTCCAAATGCGCACTGTAACACTGTCCTCTCGTTGTTTATCGATTTGCTCAAGCGGGCACCAGTAATGTCTCCATTGTGAGACTTGTTACTGTTTTTGGCATATGGAATAGTCAAGGTAGCCAATAGCTTGCCAGGCCCTGCCATGGGGGTGGAATACAAAATAAAAATTAGTGAATAAGCAGCAAAGTTGCCTTGTTGCCTCCTATAGGGACATATACCTCCCCACACTAAGCATCTCTGGTTCTGAGTGGTATTGATATCTCTTGGATTCTTTAATGATTTCTTTTACCACTTACATTGGTAACTCAGGTTTGATGCAAAATGGACAGAAAAAAATTCAACATGGAAGGTCCATCCATAGTAACAGTACCATATACGGCTATAAAATTCTGACATACTGAAATGAAAACTTGAGGCTTTTTTGGCCCTGTAAGTGTCTATGATGAGGAAATCAACAGCTTAGATAGAGCTCTCATCCTCATTGTTTCCATCCCATCTCTAAGCATTCCTGATACATGAGTACATACATTAGTCATCATTAGAAAATTTCACGCACAATGAATCATTTATCCATTTTTAATTCTTGTTTTATCTCTGATGTATCTAATTACAAAGTTGAGCAAATTTCAAAACAAGAATCTTCTAAGGTGAACATACTCAGCTGAGTGCTTTTACATATTGTTCAGATAATACAAACACAGAAAACGTATAATTCGTAATCTACGTGTTGTGGAAGTTTCAACTTAAAATTCCTCTCAGAAGATTACACTAAACCCGAGCTATTACTGCTTCCTTCCTTCCTTTCCTTCCTTCCGAAAAACAAACTGACACAAGGGGAGAAAAGCAGTTAACAGAAACCTCACTTGCTCTCAAAGAGACTTTCATACCAGCATTCTACATCAAAAGTGTATGAAGTTTCAGACATTAAATTACACAAAACACAAAGATAGGGGGTAAAAATATGCAAATATAAAGGGGATTCATAAATTAGTAAAGAAAAACAAATATCATAGCGGTAAAGAAGATAGAAGAAAATGATTAAGAATCACAACTGGATTTTAAATACATGAAAAAAATCATTACATATATGATTCGGGGAGTGCCCTTGGGGGTTCTCAAGACTCGCATGTGGTGTTCTGGATCTTTGTTTATTGTTAAGAATATTTATATAAAACAAAAAAGTATGCAATAAGAACATACTTAAATGTTCACAGGAACACTCTCTAGTCCAACCTTTCTTTCTTTCTTTTTTTTTGGGGGGGTCACACCCGGCGATGCTCAGGGCTGACTCCTGGTTCTGCACTCAGGAATCACTCCTGGCGGTGCTCGGGGGACCATATGGGATGGCTGAGAATCGAACCCAGGTCAGCCACGTGCAAGGCAAACGCCCTACCCATTGTACTATCGCTTTAGCCCCTTTCAAAAAAGAAAATATAGTTTAAAAAACTCAAGGCTGTGTGATAAAGAAATTTGAGTTATACACAAAGATCTCAAAGTGATAGCCAGGCTCTAAATGACATTTATTACAGCACTGCAAAAAGCTGGAAACAACCTGAATGACCAAGTATAAAGCTTTGGTTTAATAAATATGGCACAGACATTCATGAAATACTATCCAGTCATAAGGATGTTGTTGCAAAGAACTTACAGTAATATATTACTACTAATATATTGTTTTAAAAGACTATTTTTAAATATTGTTCACAGAACAGCATACATATACACATATATACACCACTGTACAATACACTCAGAAGGTCCTAGTTTTGGTATTTGTGTTACATTTTTATTATTTTATTTATGACAGGGGGCTGGAGTGATAGCACAGCAGGTAGGGCGTTTGCCTCGCAGGCAGCTGACCCGGGTTCAATTCCTCCGCTCCTGTCGGAGAGCCTGGCAAGCTACCTAGAGTATCTCACCCACATGGCAGAGCCTGGCAAGCTACCTGTGATGTATTCGATAAGCCAAAAACAGTAACAACTAGTCTCACAATGGAGATGTTACTGGTGCCCACTCGAACAAATCGATGAGCAACGGGATGACAGTGATACAGTGATTTATGATAGGAAATAAGACTAAATATATCCAATAAATGTAAAATTGGACTATTGCTGCAATAGTTTCTCTCCATTGGTTTTCCCACAATATAAATAAAGTTCTAAGAATGTTGTCTTTTGGGGACAGAAAGGCAGTATAGCACTTAAAAGTATGCTTTGCACGCAGTAAACCCTGGTTCAATCTCCAACACCATATGGTCTCCCAAACATCACTAGGTACAAACCTGTGGTCCCCAAGCACTGCAGGAGTGGCCCAGGTAACCCCCAACCTCACAGGACTTGAGCAGCATGCATCCTCAGGCCCTTGCTGGCCCAACAGGCTAAGAATCGCCAATGGGGCCTCTGGGGTCTCCTGAGACAACCTGATAATCCTTCTTCCCCCACTCCCAGTCTTAAAAAAAAAAAAACTCTTTTGGAGGGGGGTGGGGGGAATGGGTGCCTGGGCAGAGATTTAGCACAGGGATCAAGGCCTTTCATGCTGCCAACCCAAGTTCAATCCCCAGCACTGCATATGTATGGTCCCCTGAGCACAGCTAGAAGTGATGCCTTAGCACAGAGCCAGGAATAAGCCCTGAGCACTGTAGGTAGAGTCCAAGTCCCTCCCCTATGACCTGCAAGAAAAGAAAAAAGTGAAAACAAAAATAAAA
Organism: Sorex araneus; assembly: GCF_027595985.1. Lineage (NCBI taxonomy): Eukaryota > Metazoa > Chordata > Mammalia > Eulipotyphla > Soricidae > Sorex > Sorex araneus. Next base: position 45,329,194 of record NC_073304.1, read on the forward strand.
TAACCTTTTTACCCAATTTACTAAGACCTGATTGCAAAATTTGATGAATCTTTTCAGACACAGGAGAAAATATACTTCATACAGTAAACTTCTCAGAACAATCTTGTGTATAAAATTCCATCTCATCCATTTAATATTTATAATTCGATATGTATGTAATAATCTTATCTAGTGCATATTTAGATTAAAATATTTACTTTAATCAGAAAATATGTTAACAATGGTGCTGCCAAGCCATTGGATAAAAGGCACTAACTGAAGTTCTTCTATTTCTAGAGATTAAATCATATTGAAAGTTATTACCCAGACCATTCCATTGAACAAAGTTTACTCTGAGTGCCTACTATGTGCGGGAACTATACTAATAGATTGACAGTGCCTTCTTCAATGCTTTGGACCTGAAATAAAAGAAAGTTGGAACCTAAAAGGCTCACCTAAACAGTTGCCCAAAAACCTACAGTCCAGTACAATAGCTCTTCTCATCAAATTCCTTTGCTGCATACAGAAGACCTAGATGCTTTATCCCTCAGCTGCTGTGTCTTATCTGTGAAGATCTCCAGTCTGTGTACATGCAAGACATCCAACTCTAAATCCAAACTTCAACACTGAAATTTGCCCAAAATAAAGTTAAGAGTATATGGTGGTGGGTTTGGAGTTGGGACACTGAATGCCTGAAATTCTGTTATCAGCAACTTTTTAAATCATGGTGAATTCATTGATTAATTAAATAAATGATGTTTAAATGAAGTCAGTGTAACACATAATAGCAACTCCACTAGTAAAATAATGCAGTGCTTTATTTGATCACATTTCAATATAAGCAGACCAACTGAAGCCACCTGTTTCTGCACACATCCCTCCTTCAGAGTCTCAGCAACAAAATACTATAAATATTCAGTCTTTATAAAATTGCTTCGAGGTCACTTTAAAGAAAGGATATCAATGGGACAGCTGGCAATAAGATAGTTGTATTTAAAGACACCACCCCTCCATTTTAAAGGCGCTGGTCACTGAGAACATCATAATGTACTATTACTACATTGGTGGGGAAAATTAATGGAAAATATCACTAAGTGTCATCCCAGGAGCATTTTATTTGATAGTGTAGCTGTGAACACCAAAATTATTTAAAGTCTATAAAATACGACTTCCCTGAACAGTGTACACATCTTTTCAAAAGGTTCACTGAATAATACCAGTGTCATAAATAACCTCTTTAACCTGCTGTGGTAACAGCCCAGCTTTTCAACAGCTGTCAAAATAGATTCCAATATCCATTCTACTCAAGTGTCTTAGAAGAAGATCTTAAAAATTGTTAAGAGTGTCCAGATGTGGGTAAGTCTGTATGAAATGTAACCAAAGCGACACCACCAGTAGAAAAAAAAGAAAGAATAGAGAGCCGTAATCAACTCCGAGGAAAGATCAATCAAAGACAGAAGGATAAGGAGATCGTGCCCAAAACAAGTCTCAGTCTCATACTCAGATGATCAGGCTTTATCTAATAGAAAACAAAATAATGTCACATTCATTCCCTATTAGAGAAACACCTCCAAGAGTCCCCTCACCCTGCTGCGGTGACGGGCATTAATGGCTAAGGGCAGGATTGATAGATACCGCAAATACTCTGAACTTCAGGCACGTGAGGTATGTTTAGAAGAACTAAAATAAATATGTTCTATTATTCACAGTGTGTCTACTGACTCAAAGTTTACTGGGCACTCTGTATTTTTCCAATAACCAATACAGAGGTAATAAAACATCTTTCCTCTCGAGCCAAGATTTCAGAGAGGTATATTTATAAGTATATAGGTAAAGATTTTGGACAATTCAAACATTTGAATATGCTCTCACCAATACATTTTGCCAAGATTCATCAATCTTTGATCTTTGTCCCTTTATGTAGGACTATTCGAGACTAAGTGACACCATGTCCCTTCACCTTTGTAGAGTTCAGCATGCATTTTCCAATAATAAGGACTGTGCTGGCATGACCAAGGAGAAAATTATAATATGAGGGCCAGGACAGCAATGCAGGACGTAAAGTGGCAGCTGACCCTGGTTCAATTCCCAGTACCACATATGCCTAAGGATCCCCAGGGATCACTCCTGAACACAAAGCCAAGAGTAGCCCCTGAGCACCAATGGGTGTGAGCCCCAAACTTCCCAAAATAAGTGACTTTTTTTTATATGATGAAACATAGTTTCCTACAGTAGATATAACCCATGTTTAAGTTTATCAATTGTCGGGGGCTGGAGTGATAGCTCAGCGGGTAAGGTGTTTGCCTTGCACGCGGCCGACCTAGGTTTGATTCCCAGCATCCCATATGGTCCCCTGAGCACTGCCAGGGGTAATTCCTGAGTGCAGAGCCAGGAGTGACCCCTGTGCATCACTGGGTATGACCCAAAAAGTGAAAAATAAATAAATAAAATTTAAAAAATTTACCATTTGTCTTAATATTGTTCTTTAGAACAAGGAATTTTCCCATCATTCCTGAGTCATTGCAATTCAGTGTGCTAAGGCCCAAGCCGCTGGGCAGAGGGGGTAGAGGAAGAAGGGGCGGGGCGGGGGGGTGTAGAAGAACAGATACTCTGTCTATACACAGACACATCATTCCACCCAAGGATTAAACAACAGCTGGTGAACACCACTCGCTATTTTAACTCTACAGCTCAATAAAATACCCAAGCATTTCCTATTTTAACTCCGGGAGTCTTTCTGTCAAGGAGAATGGGAGAGAGTCTTGAAAACCAGCAACAGCAAAACTTGTCAGAAGTATTCCAATCTCAAATACAGCAAACTAAACACATAAGCACCAAAATAACTTCAATGTAACCTACATGCAGCTTAAAATCAGAAACACACACAAGACTCAAGTGTGACCTTAGAGCTACAATTTCAATATTTTAACTGTGCTCGCAAATACCACAATAATCTGGAAAATTTGCTAACACAGCTCATTCTGCCACAAAAGGAAAATGTGAGAAGAGGGAGGTTTTGTTTTTTAGAAAAAGGAAAAAGAACAATGACAAGAAACTCTTATCCTTTCCCCACTAACATTTGCTCAATGAAAAGTAAAGATAGAAATAATATTAAAGAATAAAAAGCAGAACACAATGATTTTCTTATTTAGCTGAAGTATACAAAAATACTCAAAGGTTTCCCACTCCATATTTTCATTTGGATAATAACTTCTTTTATTTTTTTTCTTTTTATGTCTCACCCAGCAATGTTCAGGGGTTGCTCCTGGTTTTGCACTAAGGAATTTCTCCTCGTAGTGCTCGGGGACTAGATGGGATGCCAAGGATCTAAGCCGAATTGGTTGCATGCAAGGCAAACGTCTTACCCTCTGTCCTATAGCTCCGGCCCCTGGATAATAAGTTCTATCAATTGAAATGCTAAATTATCACCATTTTTGAAGACTTCCAACCCATCAATTTATGTCTAGAATCCCTCTGACATATTCTCAATGGTACATAGCCCTCCAATTTTTAGAATATTTACAAGCATTAGTACATGGTCACAAAATAGCTTTTTATCCAACCTTCTATCCACCCACCCCCTCTAAAAGAATGTAAAGTATCTTTCTGGAGATGAGGCATGGCACTCGTGGCAATGTTTTAGGAGCCATGCGGCACTGGAATCAAAACAGTGTTTCTACATCCAAAGCATGCACCCCAGCCCTTTGAGCCATCTCCCTCATACCCCCAACCATAAATCAAATTTCTTTGGCACTGACCTCTGAGTCTCCTTCCTACTTCCAAAAGAGAGAGCACTTGATGATATAATCAATGACAGGCATGATGGTAGACACAAACTGAACTCTGACAAGTTACAAAGCTGCAACTTTCATGAAATCACAAGATCTAGGCCTGGATCCAGACACAGGATTGGTGGCACTCATCAAAAGCACCGTGTGCTTATTTCAGATTTGTAATTAGCAAAAATTGAATGATAAAACCCAGGGAAACCTTTCCTGGACCTTTTTCTACCCCACTTCTGATGTCATCATCGTTGTTATTGCAACAACTGGGAGCCACACACTTTGTTTGCAGAGCAGGGGAGATGGCACTCTTGTGTCATCACCAGGGAATCCAACAGCAGTGCCACTGAGATCACACCTCAAAGGATGTGAGGCAGTGCTGGGAATCAAACTCACATCCTCACACTTGCAAGGCAGGTATTCTATCACTGAGCTGTCCCTGGGTCCTCCGTGGACCTTGGAAGCATTTGCATTCCTGAATTCTTGATCCTGTTATTTCAGTTGGACATCTGTGAATAATGTCACTTGTGCGTGACATTTGTCTAGCATGACACTGCATGCAGAGTAAATTTATGCAGATAAAATCCCACTTCATCCTGGTAATGTTCTGCAACTTTCCATAGGAGTAACTCCATTTCACAGATGAGGAAAAGCAAGACTCAGAGTTTAAACAAAAACATCTAAGTAACAATGCCAAGACCCAACCTGCGGCTGATTAAGGGACTGAAGAGAACAGTATCTCCTTCTCTCTTCTGGTGTTTATGACATACATCTTGGGAAAAGTACTAAGATTTTCATCTTGTCCTATTGATTATAAAATCATCATGCTCTCATAATATGGTAATTGCCTTTTTCCCATGCCTGAGACCCCTTTATCTCACAACTGAAACTCCTTGTGGAGTAGGACTGTGAGCTTGCTTGTCTTCTCTCTCATTGTTCCAATAGAAAAGTACTGAGACCACCTATACAGAAGGCATGATATTAGGATGATATTAGGTGTTAAAAGTCCTAAGTAACCAAGACATAGGATGGATGATGACAGTGCCCTGTTACCAAGCTGATGATGATGCCGGATGCTGGTGAGCCCTGATGGAAGATCATTCTCAGGAGAAGTCCCTATTAATTCACCACCACGCCCCCCTGTAAGTGAACCATTCAGCAATCAGAGAAAATCCACCCCACTGACAGGGAAGCCCCCATCAATGATATTCCAGTAGTTCTCAGCTAAGATTTAGGGCAACTCCAGAGCAGTTGAGCTGAATTCTGCATATGCCAAGAGGACATTTCTGGGAATGTGATTAAAACATTCTAAAGTGAAGCCAAACCCTCCTACACACTCTCTCTCTCTCTCTCTCTGCAACTTACAAATCTGAATGCTAATCATTTTTCAATAAAAATCAATCTGTGCTTGTGAGTAAAGAAATGAAAAAGAGAGGGTTAGAAACACTTCAAGGAGAACATCCTAACGAGTGCTGTCTTTGACCTTCAGGTAAACAGAGCATCTCTCAAATCCAGCAAAAAAGAGTCATTCAATGCAGTCCTCCAGGCTGAGTCGGTGCCGGGAAAGTTAGGGAGATAGAGGTTTGAGATCCTAGATGGCCAAGAGATGACTGCATATAAACCAGTCTTCCCTACTAGCAGGCACCCTTATGGCCTGTCTTCTCCAATTTTCCACTGAGGGGCTGTGTAAATACCATCTCTTCCACCTCATTAACGTTGTGCTGCTAGAAAATCAAGCTAGTACAACTTACTCTTATACCACCTACCACATATGTTTCCCCAAACTGATCCTCAGATATTTTCCAACATTTACAAACAGAGAATGGGAGAGACTGTTTTCATGGACAGCCCTCAAGTTGGTGGTTTATCCAATTCCAGATCCTAATGAGATCCTGACCAGGCTCATCAACAGCCAGTTAAAGTCAAAGACGCCATGAGTTATTAGATAACACATTCTTCAACTCTTTCTTTTCTATAGCCCGAAGAATCCATTATCTTCCCCAAGTCCTGCCCATTCACACAGAGATGGTAGGAACCTCTAGCCCACGAGTCTTCCTTAAAAGAAGAGAATTGTTTGCATCAATGCCTTCTACTTAATTGGGGGAAAAGTGCCACTGGGGAAAAGATGCAGAACCATATCTGCCTACATGAAATTAAAATGTGATAAATAAGAAAATGCAACAGAATTCTTTCAAGATTTAATTTATAAATTGATAGAGTGAAACATATTGAAACTAACATTAAACTTCCTTAAATACTTTCCTTTAAACACCAACACTTTTATTTACCTAAGACTAAAGAGGTCTACAGCCTTCATGAAGAGGTTGTGATTCAATATGGGTCTTTGAAATGTAGGTTCCTCATGAACTTAGCACGTTTCCTTTTTTTTTAAATTTTTTTATTTTATAAAGTAGTTCACAATATTTGATTACATTTAATATTCAGACACCAATTCCACCACCATTACACCTTCTCATCACCATATTTCGATTATTTCCATCCCGAACCCCAGTCCCTGCCCCAAAACAGAACCAAAATAATATATTTTGTATTCTTTGTTATGAAAAACAGCTGAAAATGCTGCTAAAAATTATCCTTAGAGGAAAGAGTATGAAGATTGTTGTATTTCACCCAGGGGCCATTAAGCCCTTCTATAAAAGACCATTAACATGTGGTTAAAAGTTGAGCCTTATGGAACTTAGCACATTTCTAACCACTCTTAACCTAAGCTTCCTCCTTCTTAGAAGAGAGTAACATCTATCTGGTGGAATTAAATTATTTAGAACCCAGTTATTAAGCACATACTATGTGCTAGATTCCATATAACAATAAATACATTGTATAATGTATTTATTACAATATACAATATACAATTTACTACAATACACTACATCTAATTTCCACAACCATGAATTCTACCTCTGTTATACTTCTATATAACTACCTCCATTTCCCTGGCACATCAAGAGGAAGAAAGGAAGGAATGAACAAATATCTACTATCATAGAAAGTTTTATGGTCACTTTTAGAAACACATAAAGAAAAAATGATTTAGAAGGATATACTGCAATTATGAGTTAACTTTGCTAATAAATGACTGACATACACAGGGCTTATGAGTGCTCTTGTGTGACCCAAAAGGAACAAAATCTTATTCCCTTCAGTATATCTTTCCATCAACTTGATGCCCCAGTTCATCATGGTGACATAGTTTCACCTCTTTGCCTACTTAAAAAAAAATCCAAGAATAACTTAAGAGGTTTATTTCTTATATATAAAAAGTCACAAATTTACTATCCAAATTAATCAATAAGTACAGAAGGAATACACTAGAAACAGTTTGAAGATTTTCAAGACAACCCTATTCATTCCATTATTCATTTGATCCATTATAGTCTGTCTGTCTGTCTGTCTCTCCCTCTCTCTCTCTCTCTCTCTCTCTCTCTCTCTCTCTCTCTCACTCTCTCCTCTCCTTCTGACCATTCTCTTTTCTTATCTTTACTCCCGATTTATAGAAGTTATAGAACCTGACGGTCATAAATAACTTTAAAAGTCATTAAAGAGGATTCAGGTAATAGAAGGGTCAATATACAGCTGACTCTGGTCCCTAGAGGGTCCCAAGGAGACTCCATTCCCCACCCTTACCACACACAAACACATACACACACATTCATTCCAGGGGTAATATCTTCTTTTCTGAAGAAGCACATACTATAGGAGTAGGGTGAGGTTAGAATGCTTGTGGGGCATACAGATGAAGGGATGGCACTCCAGTTTTAGTGGTGGGTGTGGCAAGACATAGACCCAGAGAAGCAAAGCAGTACTCCTGAAATTATACAGAACTGTAATCCAAAAGAAAAATCTGTAAAGTTTGACTTATACACCCCCCACACCCCCCACACACACACATACACTGAATGTCTACCCTGCAGAGGCCCATGGATGGTTGTGAGGTGAGGCTACAGTTTTCTCCCTGAGAGATGGAACAAGGACACCTCTCATCACACAGGGCTGAGATCACTGACAAAAATCACTCAGCCAGGGGCGTGGCTCACTAACTAGGAGCCCATCTTCACATGCACTATTCTCATCCTCAAATACCACAGGCAGAGTCCACACTGTCACCTTCCTTCACCCACAGTTTTTATGATGAGAGCTAATCATCTTAAAAGGTTTTCTTTACACTGAGCTAAACAAACTGTGCTCTGTCCTCTGCTTTCGACACAGCAGACTGAACCTCTCAACTTTCAAGGAAGCAGTGACTGCTGTCATGGTTTCAACTGAACCCATGGACAGGAGCCCACCTTGTGTCTTTCTTCTGGCCACAACTTCACTCTACCAGCTCTCTCATAGCACATGCCTCAGACTCAAATCTGTGGACAGCAGAAAAGACCTATTCTGAATATAAATCATGACACACTGTCCTATAGAAGATATCCTGTTAAAGGGGTTGGAGCTCATGGTGACCATTTCCAAGCTCTGTCAAAGCTAAAAGTCCTGGGGCTGGAGCGATAGCACAGCAGGTAGGATGTTTGCCTTGCATGCGGCTGACCTGGGTTCAATTCCCAGCATCCCATATGGTCCCCTGGGCTCTGCCAGGAGTGGTTCCTGAGAGCAAGTCAGAAGTAACCCCTGAGCATTGCCAGGTGTGACCCAAAAAAAAAAAAAAAAGCTGAAAGTCCTTTCCCTGCCCACTACATGTAAATGAAGCCTCCTCTAACAGAGGTCTGGGAAGTGCAAAGCAAGGGTCTTGCTTCCCATTTTCTATGTTCTCTTGCGCTTCTGGAATCTGAGATACACGGTTCATCCACAGACATAGAGATGGCTCCTTTTTCAGCCCAACTCACACTGCAGCCTTCTGCCTTAGGCTTTCTCTGGCCTCACAGTGAGGGGATGAGTGGGGAAAGGCTCAGCACACACATGTGTCAAAAGCAAGAAACCCACTTGACACAGCCCAGTGACAAGCCCGTGGGTTACTGGCCCATAGGCCCTGAGGCTCTTCAGAAGGTTCCCAGCTTTGTCCAGCTTGACAACAGCCACTAACTTCAGCTTTCCCTCCTTCCCCGTCTTCCCTCTTAGGCCTCTTTCCCCTTCCGGAGATCAGTGCCCAAAATAAACTACCTTTCGTAAACAAGGCCCTTGCCTTGGGCTCTGCTTTCTTGGGGACCCCAGACTAAGTCATCTGTCAACACAAATAAAGATGTAGAACATGTGAGCCCTGAGCCACAGCGCCAAAGCCCTCCTTTCAGGCTGCTGGCAGCTCCTGTCAGTGAGGGAAGGTGCACCAGCACCACCCACACTGAATCCAGCACCCGAGCCTTACCCCAGCTCCACCAGGAAATGAAATTTTGCCAATGGCTGTGCTCAATCACAAGGAGGGATGCCAAGCAGAATTCCTGGGATCTTCCCACAACACAGCACCACTCCCAAATAACTCTCTCCCTTCCCTTCCCCTCTCACCTTGGAAATGACATTAACTCTCCATGACCCACTGTCCCCATTCTTAGGAAAACTAGACTCTTTGCCAGTGCCTCACACAAATGTTCATAAACCATGTTTTAGATCAGAGACACCCAAATGTATCTGGCCTGCCACCCCCTTTTTATAAAAACAATCACTAAGCACCCTCCCCTCCCCTCACACACACAATCTTCCTCTTTAAAGAAACAAACAGAAAGCACCCCTTGATTGCAGCCAAGGTTATTCCTGCCCTCCTGGATTGTTGGGATAGGGGGGATGGGGGAAGGATGCTGTATCAGCCACTTTGGAAAATACTGTACTAGATACTCTTCTGGTTTCTTTTAGGGGTTTGATGGAGGTAAATTGGCACGGGTCACATCTGGCATTGCTCAGGGGTTATCCCTGGTGCAGACCATGAGGGTAGCCCCTGCAAAGCATACACACATAGTCCTCTGAGATGGTATTCTGAACAAGCAATGCTAACCTCACAGATCCCTACCAAGTGCAGAACCTTCATTTGTACTTCTTTCACTTTTTCACACTGAGACACTTGTCATCTTTCAAGACTTCCATTGGCTCCTCTCTTCCTTGATGAAATTCTAAAGGGGTTCAGCATTGCCCTTTTAGTCCCAGATTTAAGTCACCTATTTGACGCGCCTCCCCACACAGAGAGAAATGTATATAATGGAAGCTGATCTTGTGTGTATATTTATACTGGAGGTACGTGAATTCTACTGACCAGTGAGGAGAAGCCACTCAGAAACCCTAATGACAGTGCTTATGGCGTGTGTAAGCAGGGAGGGTGGGGAGGGGAGAAACTGGAGAAATAGCTGTCCCATCCGGTCTCTGGAATGAACATCCCTGCTCCTTCCAGCTCAACATTCCAATCCACAGCATCAGCAAAAAAGGAATCTTTCCTGGAGCCTAATTTTCCATGGAACACTGATCATCAGCATGGCTGGAAATTCCAGCACGGTGAGGCCCAAGACAGCTCTGGGAAATGCTATGACAGAGTCCAATTCTGCCAGTCCCATAACCCAGGTTACGAGAAACAGTTCTGGTATCTCTGAGCTCATGGAAATCGCTGAGATTTTCAAGCTGCTCCTCTTGGAGCTGGGTTGCAAGGACAGGGATGTATACCACAGTGCTCCTGTCTTGGAAGGGAGGGAAGAAGAGGTGCCATCCAGCTCCTTTATGCTTACATGTAAGTTTTTGTTTGTAAACAAAGATCCCATTGTGTTATTTTATTAGGTTTTTTTCCTATTAAAATTAAGGAAAAATTACATTGAAATACTGTTATGGAGGTCCATAGAGATAGTATAGTGGGTAGGGCATGTTGCATGTCGCATGTAGTAGAACCCAGTTCAATCTCTGATATCCTATATAGTTCCCCAGCACCACCAGGAGTAACTCCTGAGTACAGAGCCAGGAGTAACCCAACCCTTGCCAGATGTTGGGATATGGCCCAAAAAACAAAACAAACAAAATAGTGCTATTATGTGGCACAAAAAAACAAAACAAACAAAATAGTGCTATTATGTGAAGTGGGAACCAAGCTGCAGATATAGTTTATGAGTCCCCAGAAGGGATATGCTCTTACATAAAATCTGGCTAGTTTCTCCAAACTCTAAGCAGGTTTTTGGGGTGCAAGCTCCAGAATATGGGTTGAGGGTGAGCTTTGACGAGCTGCCTGGGAGAAAACTTGCCTCCTGAAAGTTCTGCTTTCTTTGGGAGCTTTCTGCCTCGGGCAGCTTCCATGGAAGCAAAAAATAGCTCAGAGGAGACATCTGATTCTGCATCTTAATCTATGAATTGGATGAATTCAGGAAAGCCTTGGAAGGAATTATTAGAGGGATTAAAAAAGGAAGGGGTATGCTAAAGTCAAAGTAGTCTTTGAAAAGAAAAGAGACTTATATAAACACTACAACCTTTCTAGAAAATCAGTTTGTTATGTGTAGCAGTTCACTCATTGATTTAAAAAAAATAAAATAAAACCTCTGAGTTTCTCCTCAGGTTAAGGAGAAACAATATTATGTGTTTTCTTCTTTTGTCAATGAGCTTTGTTTTGGGGGAAAGAGTCCTGGGCCACTATAGGCCCAGAGTGCAGGCCTGATGGACAGATACTAGGCCCACTGGTGCCCAGTGGACCTTGTAATATAGGGGGTTGAATTTAGGGCCTCATATACTATCTCTGGACTGGAGCAATAGCACAGTGGGTAGGGCGTTTGCTTTGCATGCGGCCGGCCGGGTTCGATTCCTCTCAGAAAGCAAGCTATGAGAATATCCCGCTTGCACAGCAGAGCCTGGCAAGCTACCCGTGGCGTATTCGATAAGCCAAAAACAGTAACAACAAGTCTCACAACGGAGACGTTACTGCTTCCCACTCAAGCAAATCTATGAACAACGGGACAACAGTGCTACAGTGATACGCTATCTCTGGCCCCTATTGTCTTTTGAGTTATATTTATTTCAGACTACACTAAGGAGTTTCTTGTTACATCTCAGTCCATGTTGACCCTCTTTTTACCTTCATTTTTCTATTTAAACATAAACAAACCAATTTGACTGTTATTAAGTTGGTCTGCCTCTTACCTGCTTTGATAATGCCAGCCCATAACACATACCCACTGGGCCAGAGAGAGAGTAGGGTACTTGCCTTACATGTGGTCAACCCAGGTTTGATCCCTGGAACCATATATGGTACCCCAAACTCACCAGAAGTGATCCCTAAGCATAGAGCCAGGAGTAATCCCTGAACACCATAGGGTGTAGTCCAAACTCACATACACAAACACACACACACAAAAAAACACATTTTCACAAAGCCCCTTGAACATCCCAACTAAGCCATCAAATTCACGTTATATACAACAAAGTATAAACATACATGACCAGTTCCCATATCCCTCTCCAATCCTAGTAAAATAAAATCCTAAGAGAAAAATGTCTTAGATATAAAGTCCCATATATTTTATTCAACAAAATGATTTCTTCTTTTCATATTCAGCAATTGAAAAAACAATTTCAAGTGTTAATAAATTATTTAGAAAATCATATTAGTGCTGCACTACTTTTCAGACCCAATGGGACAGAGCAGAGGTGGAATAAAATAAATCCATCGTTTTACTGGTTCCAAGTTATCTTCAATCTCTTCTTAGTAAGTCTTTAAATAAAAAGATTTTCTATCACTCAGGGAAACATTAATTAGTAAGTGGCATAATAACTGAAAGTCAATTTAAACTTGGAAGATAACTCATTAGTCCTTTACAAGTAACTTCTAGACAAAAAGTTTCATTAGCTCCATTTTACAGATGAAAAACCTGAAACTCAGAAATTGAATAGTCCATTCTGACTGATTGCAAAAACCATACTCTAAGAATCCTTTATGACAAATGCCCTCCAATGAATGTAAATATTCTGGGCCTCACTTTTTCCTCTTTATCCCACCCCTTCTATTGGAACCCTTGTCCCTCCTATAGAGCAATGCTAGCAGCAACAAAGCTATCCCAGCCAGTTGATGCTACCAGGCGGCAGATGGAAACTGCCTGATTGCATGTCCTATAGAACATATACTGGAACACTCTTTTCCAAAATTGTGCACATATGTGTGCACATACACACACAAACATACACACATAAACACACACATATACACAAAACCCTCTTCTTTTCATTCCTCTCCTCTTCCCTCCACATCCTCATCATTCCCCATCTGAAAGTCCTCTTTATCTTTTTTTTTTTTTTTTTTGCTTTTTGGGTCACAACCCAGCGATGCTCAGGGATTACTCCTGGCTTTACACTCAGGAATTACTCCTGGCGGTGCTTGGGGGACCATATGGGATGCCGGGGATCGAACCCGGGTCGGCCGCGTGCAAGGCAAACGCCCTACCTGCTGTGTTATCGCTCCGGCCCCCTGAAAGTCCTCTTTATCATGGCTGCAAGACTTCATCTAAGTCTCCTAACTGGCAAAATTTTGGCACACCTGGCATCTGCTTTTTTTTTAATTTTAATTTTATTTTATTTTTAGTTTTTGGGCCAGACCCAGCACTGCTCAGGGCTTACTCCTGGCTCTGCACTCAGGCATCACTCCTGGCATGCTCAGGGGCCTAGACAGGATGCTGGGGATCATATCCGGCTCAGCTGCAGGCAAAGCAGGCACCCTACACACTGTACCATCCATCCAGCCCAAACAGCATCTGTTTTAACTTACTTCTCATACAGTGGTTCTGTACCCTTCTAGTTACTCAGAACTATTTCCTGCATATAACCAGGTCTACTCATAAAGCATTTTTATAAATGTAATTCTTCTCATACAAACATGCCCTCATACCTGTACCTGTTCTTTTAACATAATGAACTCCAATTCACTCTTTAAAACTCAATTGACTGTTCTGGGCCCCACAGGATGCAGGACCTAAGCATCACTTCAGGGCCAGACTAAGCAAGACCGGATTCTCCAACACTAGCATTTAATCGTATGACCAGTTACTGGAGAATTACTAAGTGACCTCCGAGCACTATGAGCACTGCTGGAAAGTCCCCTACACCCACCCATTTTTCTTTTTTAAAAAACCACTTCAACTACAACATAACTTCTCCTTAGTAAAGTTTTCTCTGATACCCCCTGCCAGGTAAGCAGCTTCTTGCTTTACAATGCTCTTAGAACCCCACTTTCCCAACACACTATTTCCATAGCTAGGCTTCAATACCTCTGATACAGTGTTAGTCAGTTACTTCAATATTTGGTATGTATCAGGCACTGAAATTTAATTAACTACCCTTGCATTTCCACTGAGGGGACAGGAACATTAGTAAAGCACTCATTAGTAAAGCATACAAACATTAGTAAAGAAAAAGTTTGCTGAGTGAATAAATATAAGATCTTACTGGGGATCAGCAGAATAAACTGAGGAGTTCTACTTTCCTTTTTCATATCACAAAAAAAGTCAACTCAGAGCATGGTATACCTATATTGTGGAAATGAAAATCCATATAAATCATAGAACTGACATTTTTACCCTCTCTAATGATAGTAAACGCATCCACATTCCTTTCCAGTCTCACCACTCTTAGATAATATCACTATCTTTGTCCACCATTATTTTAGATAATCCTTTCCACTTATATTTAACTGCAAGCAAACTAACCCTTTTCATGATTAATTTACTACAAATATAAACAATTACTCCCACAAAAATATGCATGGCTGGACTCAGAAATACAAAACAGCAGTTAAGGTACTTGAGTTGCGTGCAGCTAAACTAACTTTGATCCCCAGCACCCCCTATAGTCCCCCCAAATACTGTCAGAAGTGACCCTGAGCACAGAGTTAGGAGTAAGTTCTGAGCACCACTAGGTGTGGCCACAAAACAAAAATATGCACAGCTTTGTAAATTAATAAATCTCAGTGAATTAATTTTTGAACCTCCATTTATCACAATCCTTCCACTGGAAAAAATATTTCAAATCCAAATGACAAAAATAAAGAAATAGAGGCTTTTTTTTTTTTGAGAGTTGCAAGTAAAATCAGTAGTTTCCATTTTTGCCATTTGCAGGTGTTGAATGAGCTGTCAGTCCCAGAAACAGACATCTACAAACTGAGGCTGGCTAAAGGCCTCAAAGTTAACCTGGGCTGGAGCTGATGGGCATTTATGTAAGCTTATGAGGGTCTGGAAACCAGCCCCTGCAGCGCTCAGAGATTACAGGCACAGATGAAACCATTTCTTTCGCTGAACCCGAGAAAGAACCAGTGAACCAATAGATTCTCAATAAATCTAAATTTGAGGGAAAGAAGTTGGTCTCAAAATACATCTCACAGATCTCAAATTAACCACATTTAACATGCAGGATCTTCTCCCTGTTTAAAATCAGTTCTTTTGAAAAGCCAAGTTCATACTACTACTAATTTTGTTTTCTTTGTTATACTGAGATCATGCTCTAGACTTGAATTTGGTTCATTCACCATGTCCTAAAATCTCTCAACACCAGGATAAATATTTGCTTAATTGATAATTGCAAAATAAGTGAAATACATGATGATTTTGGTGTGGGAAACCCCAGCCAATGAATGAGTCACTCTACACAGCCTAGTTTTCTGAATGGGTACGTGCTCTACACACCAAAACAGTTTTTGGACATTTATTGTCTTGACTGTCAACATTTCCAAAATACATTGTCTATTTCTCTCTTCAAAAACAAAATCCTTTCAAAAAAAAAACATTTTACTTTAATGTATTGCAAATAGGGATTACAGATTTACGGGGCTGGAGAGATAGCCCCGTAAGCAACCGACCGGGGTTCAATTCCCAGCATCCCATAGGGTCCTCCAAGCACCGCCAGGATTCCTGAGTGCATGAACCCCTGTGCATCGCTGGGTGTGACCCAAAAAGGAAAAATAAATAAATGAAGTGAGCTTTACATTAAATAAGGAAACATTTGAACTTGAGGGATTATAGATTTAGTACAGACGTGTACTGAGTAGACTGAGGAATTCTTCCCTAATACTCCCAAGCCAAAGGTTATTGCTTCCAATTCCTGTGTACAAAGTTATCATTTTCTGTCTCCTGGCTTCCAAGTTGTCAATGGTCACTTTTCCCTATTGGTTACATCAATCCCAATCAAAAAAATCCTATCCTCATGAGGCTATTTTTCAAGTTAAAAAAGAAAAAAAAAAACAATGGGGCTGGAGCAATAGTACAGCAGGTAGGGCATTAGACTTGTACGCGGCCGACCCAGGATCCATCCCCGGCATCCCATATGGTCCCCAAGCAACACCAGCAGTAATTCCTGAGTGCAGAGTGAGGAGTAACCCCTGAGCATCGCCGATGTGACCCAACGAGCTGAAAATTTTTTTTAAGTTAGGATTGTGGTCTAAATTAAAGCATGTTCTGATATAGAGGCTAATGTATTCTCCCAGGTTTTCTACTCTCTATTCTTGTTGCTGAGTGGGAATTTTTGTCCCTTTTTGGTTCTTACCCAGACACGGAAGAGAACCTCAGGTTAGCCATCTTTAGGCTTGATGATCTTAAAGGCAGCCCACTCCCCCTCCACCCCCCTCACACACAGCAGAAATGAATCATTCCCAACCTCACTAATCAGTTTTTGTCCTGGTGACACAATAGAGCAAGAAGAGTTTCCAAGGTTCCAAGCAAAAAAAAAAAATGTCCAGGTTGGAAGATTAGTCAGAGTCTGGGAGAAGGTTCCTTATTTTACGTAATGGCTCTCCTCCTCATTCTTGTGCATATTTCACAGCATGAACAGGTAGGGTTTTCGAAGCAAGAAGCTTAGCCCCCAAAAGAAATAATGTTTGAAAATTCACAGTTGAACTTTTTCTTGCCTGATTCAATGACAGGCTTTTTCAACGAAGCACCTCTCTTTAATGTCACACACGTAATTACTCCACTTCTTAAAACTGACTGCTGCTCTACTGGGGAAAGGCATCTCTCTTACTCATATGGGAGAAAATGTTGCTCTAACATTAATGCAACCTAAAGATGAATTGTCATCATTCTTAACAGTTCCTGTATATACACTGGAGTCGAGCATCCAAGATACATTACCACGGAGCACATAAGCCCTTCGCACTGTATGAAATGCAGTTTATGTAACCTTGTTTGTCAAACCTAAGGAAGCGAAAGCCAGCAGGTGGACAGGCTACCCAGCCACGCTGAGGAGGGAAGAGGGAGAGAGCTGTGGCGCTCCTAGCTCTGCTCCACACCCGGCTGCCTGGTCCTCCGGCTATTTATAAACACGGAACTGAACAGAAGGGGGCCCTGCCACATGCACCCTGTGAGCACCAGGTCCAGACAGTTGTGCTCAAACTGAATTCCCGGGGTTGGGGGTTGGGGGCGGTGTCGGGTTGGGGGTGGGGTAGGCAGGCCTGTAGACTCTCCCTCAGTGGCCCTCCATACTTGGCAGCTTAAGATCCTCTGGGTGCAGTTTCGTCTGGTCAGGAAATGGAATGCGAGGATTTCCAGCGGTCACTTCCAGCCTGGGATTCTATATATGGAAACATCCCATCCCAGTGTTTTGGGCCTCTTGAGCACCGCTGCCAGGGAGGAGTGAGGTGGAGGCCAGCCCTCTTCTTGCTCAGGGCAGGCCCACTGGCTCATAGGTCTCCCAGGCCTGCCTGCCTTGGATTGAACCTTGTCATCCAAAGCCAGACCCTTGCGGAATCCTGAAGCCTTGGGTGCCGGGTGGAGGAGCAGCTACCCGGGAGCAGCTGGGGGAGGACCCTGCATTCTTCCTCTGCCTGAACAGTGGGCGCTCTGTTCACGCCTGCTGCAGCAGCACCAAGGAAAGAACCTCCCCTTTCCAAAATCACAACCTACACATCCCTCCTTCACCCTCCGGGCTAGCCTCTCAGCCTGTCACCCCATCACCACCACACCCCCCAACAAAGTGCTGAGCCTGTCTGTCAGCGTCTTCACCTTTTACTACCGTTAGTAAGGAATCTTGGGGCAACAACAAGCGATTGTTATAGACCGTAAAGTTTCCTAACAAAAAGCATCCAGGGTCCGGAATTCTCCCTTCTTTAAAAGCCAGCCACAGACTGCATCATGACTGGCCTCATAATCGCCCAGCGAACCCATCGCAAACATCATTTTAATAGTCTGTAGCGTCACCTACATAGTATTCTGAAAAGAGCTCTAAAAAAAAAAAATCTCGGGAATAACCGCGGGAGGTGTGTGTGTGTTTGGTGGTTTGTGTGTGTGTGTGGGGGGGGGGGGTAGTTGGAAATCAGTGCAATGTTCATGTATTCCTCATACAGCCTCATCAAAGCTTGGCTTCTGAAGGGCAGTCCCGGGCTTCTTCATGTGTTGCTGAAATCCAGAGAGCCACGTTGCCCATAAGGAGGAGGGGGGAAAAAAGCCCAGAAAATCCAGACTCTACGTGACCTGACTTACTTATTTCCCAGGAAACTGCATGAGAGAAAAATCAATCATTCATGCTACCGTAGCTACCACACGGAATGGACGGAAGAAGCTGACAGTGGGCAAAGACCCAAAGCAGCCAGCGGAGGTACGTGGGCGGCGGGGGCTAGTGGGTGACAGTAGAGGGGGGGATGCACTGGTGGGCTGGCATGCCAAGGGCCTGGGGCAGCTCGATCTGAGTCCCAGTCGAGCAACGTCGTTGGGGGCGGTGCCCGGACCGGGCTGGGAAGCAGGGTTTGAGAGGGGGGTACTAGGGGAGGGGGACGCTGGAGGGAGTCACGGGGGTGGGGGGCGGGAAAGGGGATCCGGGTGGGACAGCAGCGGCTGCGCACTTACCGGGGCTGTTAGCCTCGCCTTCCAGGACGTGCAGCTCGGCGCAGTCGGCCAGCGAGTGCTCCAGGCAGAGCTGGAGGAAGCGGGCCTGGGTCTGGCTCACGCGCTTGAGCAGCGACAGCAGCGCAACAGTCTGCTCGCACTCGTTCCAGCCCTTAAACCAACCGGCCAGCACCCCGACCTGGTCGCGAAACATCATGGTTAGGGGGCGGCCCTCGTTCTACAAGGCCCCCTCGCTGTCTCAGTCCGCCCCGCCCGCCCCAAAGTTTGGCGGAGCCGCAGCCTCGCGGCCGCCGGAGCCACAATCAGCTTCCAAGGTGGCTCTGTCGCCCGGACGCTGCAGGTACGCCTGGGCTCCCGCCTCTCCGCCGGGCTTCAGAGGCGTGCGGGTTCTTCTAGCTGCGCGTCCCGAGATGGTGACAAGCAGACGGGCAGTAGCGCGGTGATGTCTCTTTCTTTCTTTTTCTTTTCTTTTTTTTTTAATTCTTTTTTCTTTCTTTCTTTCTTTCTTTTTTACATAATAATGATTCTGGAGAGGGGGAAAAAATCCTCCCAAGGCACACAAACTGGATGAAGACTGGTCTCTTGCCCCCTCCCTCCTCGCAGCTCCGGGATGGTGATTTCCGGCGTCCCGGGGTCTCTCTCCCCGCTGGGCAGCAGCTCGGACCCTTCACGCCCGCATTCCCGAGCGGCGATCACCACTGGAAGGAGAAAAAGGGCTGCAGTGAGACCTCGGTCAGCGAGGAAGCGCACCCTGGATATGAGTGCATGGGGGGGCGGGGGACCCCCTCCCCCAAATCCCGGCCGCCCCTCGGGCTCAGATGAGGAAGATGAGCTTAGTTGCCGTTCTGGGGATGGCAAGAAGGCTTCTTTCCCAGGTATGCTAGGAGACACCCCCCACGGCTTCCTGTTGCTACCGCCGGGAAGGGCTGGTGCTCCCCCAAACGCCCCACCCGGGGTGGCCTCGGGGGCTGTGCCTGCGTACACCAGCACCAGCAACAGATTTTCCTCGCGCAGAAAACTTGCAATGCGGATGCGAAGGGGCGCAGGGGTGGGGGTGGGGGTGGGGGTGGGGGGCTAATGCAAAGCAGAGGCGGAGGCGGCAGCAGCGCGAGTTCCTTCCTCCTCCTCCTCCTCCTCCTCCACCTCCACCTCCTCCTCCTCCTCCTCCTCCTCCTCCTCCTCCTCCTCCTCCTCCTCCTCCTCCTCCTCCTCCTCCTCCTCCACCTCCACCTCCTCCTCCTCCTCGTCCTCCTCCTCCTGCTCCTCCCGGAGAAGCAGCCGAGTGGCTGCAGCTCCATCTACAGCAACAGCCCGCATCTCCACCGCCAGGCGCCCCTCTGGATTTAGGCCGTGAGCAGCCGCGGCAGCAGCTCGAGACAAAAATAAACTCTCCCCACCCAAAGCTCGGAGCTCGGCGGGCGGAGGCGCTGCCGGAGCCCCGGCTCCCCCGCGCCGCGCAGTGCCACGCAGCGCCGCTTCCAGACCACCCGGTCGTCTCCAAGGGCCTGCTTCGCCCAGAGCGACGGGGTGTACTGCGCGCGGGTGCGGGTGTGCGTGAGTGTGTGTGTGTGTGTGTGTGCGTGAGTGTGTGTGTGCGTGAGTGAGTGTGTGTGTGTGTGTGTGTGTGTGTGTGTGTGTGTGTGTGTACGCGCGCGTGAGCTTCACACATCCTGCCCCCGCGGCCTCCGCCTCCGGGCGCGTCTGCCCGGCCCGACGAATCCCAGGCCGAAGGCGGCGCGGCCCGGGGCGCACGCCACACGCGGGATCAGCCCGAGTCCACCGCGCTGCGCCCCCACACCCCCCCAGCAGGGCGGCTCCTCCGGGACTGCGGCTCAGTGCCGCCGCCAGCACACGCCCCCCAACGACCGCCAAAAAAGAAAGTTCAGCTTCGAGAGCTCCCCCAGTCCCCATCCCGGTGCCGAGAGCAGAGCCCCGTAGCTCAGCCCTCGAGGGGGCCGGCAGTCTCCCAGCACCGCGCTTCCCAGCTCCCAGAACTTCTCCAGACGGAGGGGGAAGAGGTTTTCCCAGGGAGAGAGAACCCGGTGGCCAGCCCTGGGAAGGAAGAGGGGACCCCCGCCCCCGGCTCACCTCGACGCGGCTCATCCCCGCGGCTCGGGGGTCCCACGCGCGGCCCCAGGACCGCGGCGGCTCTCAGCGAGGCTGCGGACGGCCGGAGCGCGGGCCGCGGGCCATGCTGTCGGGGCGGGCGGCGCGGGGAGTGTGCGGCGCTGCGGGTCGGGGTCGCGGGTGCCGCCGCTGCTGCCGCCTCCGGTGTCGGCTGGCGGAGGACTGAGCCGCCCGAGCCGGAGCTCCCCACATGCTACTGATTAACATACACCATTACATCATGGGCTTGGCAGGGAGCGCCCGAGCGGGGGGGAGAGGAACCCGGGCGGCGGCGGCACGCTGGGGGGGAGTCAGGGGGAGGATCCCCGGGCCCGGCCCGCGGCGGCCGAGGGGGGAGGGGGTGGATTCCTAAGTGGGGACCAGACAGGGGAGGGGGCCGGGGAGGGAGGAGCCGGATGGCGCAGAGGAACGGCGGGGCGGAGGGAAGAAGTTTGGGGAAGGGGAGGGGTCCGAGTGGGTTCCTCGCGGCCACCGCTTGCGTGTTTCGGAAGGGGCCTCCGGCGCGCGGCCCCGAGTGGACCCGCAGGGCGCTTGACCAGGGGCGGCGCTGCCGTCGGCTGCTCGTCCTTGGGAATGGGGCTCGCCGACTCGGGTGACCCCTCCGTCCGGCCGCGTTCTGGGAGTGGGTCCGTTACGAAGCGGGGACGTGGGGGGAGGGATGGGATGGGACGTGGGGGTAGGGATGGGATGTGGGGGGAGGGTCACGGCT
Source organism: Sorex araneus (assembly GCF_027595985.1). Taxonomy (NCBI): domain Eukaryota; kingdom Metazoa; phylum Chordata; class Mammalia; order Eulipotyphla; family Soricidae; genus Sorex; species Sorex araneus. Next base: position 45,350,520 of record NC_073304.1, read on the forward strand.
GCTGGGGGACAGGCGCTTGGACACGGAGAACGGCGGAGGGTGCCTGGACGCCCGGCGCCCTGCAGCGCTTGTTGTCCCGGGAGCTGGGCACTGCCTCTCCGAATCACCCCTCACCCGGGCCGGACCCCGGATTTGCTCGCTCCGCGCTCCTCTCGGTGGTCGCTGTGCCTGGGTCTCGGTGCCCAACTTCTGAGCTGACCTCGGGGTGGGAGGGGGCGGGGGCTGTGCCTGGCGCCGCGCGCACTGGGCTGCGGGTCTGAAGCCGAGGCGAGCGCTGCCCCGGGCGGCCGGAGGAGGGCGAGGCCACCTGTCAGCGCGTCGGATCGCCGGGCCGCGCCGCCTTTACCTGCACCTGGGGCGCGCAGGGCCGAGCCAGGCCCCGGCTGCGGGCAACAGTGGCAGCGGCGGGAGAGGGATGGACGGAGACTTGAGCCTTGATCGGAGATTTGGCTGAAAATCCCCCAAACCTCTACATCGCGGCCCCTGCTAACCTGAGTTGAAGAGTCTCAGGAGAATTTGATGACCTCGAATATTTTCCCCACTGAACAGGATCTGTTAATAACAGTTTGCTGAGAAATCTGCGAAATACATGCTTTTTTTTTAGACCGGCCTGCGTTCTTCACTCTCACTAATACCGTAATTTTGAAGATATAAAGCATGGGATCTGAGTTATTCCACTAATTAACACATACCGTCTTTCCATTCAAGCATATGTCCCTGGAATCTGTATCCTTTCTTCCTTCCAGTTCCACCGCCTCGTTCGTGTCAGACATGTGCACCTAACCAGCTGTTGAGGTATTGAAAGGTCTTACGGAGCTGCAAAAAAGTAGGTGTTACCTTTAAAATGGGGTGAGCGAATATTTTGTTAGGTACGTTATTAGACAGTCAGGAAAAGTATGTGCACAATTTAATGAATATTTTACCCTATTTAGAAAAGAATGCTGGTTAATCTTTTAATATTTTTGTTTGCTTTGTTTTACTACGAGTGGCAGTGAAGCTTGACATGAGACTTTTTCCAAGACATTGTATCAATAATTTGATCGTTATAACTTCCACCACTAAGTGAAGGTAGAGTTCGAACACATAGCCTCAGTAGACCTTGCTATCAACTACAGCCAAAGAATAAAAACCCCAGCTGGAGCTTTTGAAAGCCTCTAGTTTTTATATATATATAAAGAGAAGTAAACATAAGTTTCATTGACTTATTTATTGTCGCCTTAAGTTTACTAAAGGAATAGTAAAACTAAACCCAACAAGCCTTGAGGCAAGTCTTCAAATCGCTGAAGAAAGAAAATTGTGCCATCTACTGGAAGAGTGTGCTCATTACAGTAGCCTTTGACCTAAGGAGCCAGTCTAGTCTTTTAAAGGCTTACACGGATGAGCAGACACCAGTTACGCGTACCCCTTGTCACTGTGGATTAACAATACTTGTGACTTCCCTTTCCTATACTCCTTCCCTTTATGAGGATGGAGATAAAGTCCAGTGATTCTACTTCACCGTTTATCACAGAGTGAAGTCAGAACTGTGAAGAAAGGAATCACTATCACTATCACTATCACTATCACTATCATCCCGTTGATCATGGATTTGCTAGAGCAGGCCCAATAACGTCTCCATTCGTCCTAGCCCTGAGATTTTAGCAGCCTCTCTTTACTTGTGCTTCCCAACAGTGCCACATTAGAGGCTCTTTCAGAGTCAGGAGAATAAGACTCATCATTGTTACTGTATTTGGCATATAAATACGCCAGGGGAGTTTGCCAGGCTCTCCAGTGCAGGCAGGAAGCTCTCGGTAGCTTGCCAGGTTCTCCGAGAGGGAGAACTAGGCTATAAGATGCCGAGCCGCTGCTTCCGGGAGCTTGGTTTTATCGTCTCTGGACGTTCATGGGATTACATGGTGCCAGGGCCAGGGGGCAGTTTCTGGATGTGACTGCCTAGCTACTGGAAAATGGGGGATCTGGGCGGAAGAGGCCCAGACCCAGTCAGAGCAGGCTTGAGATCTCAGCCCCAGGTTCGCACACATGGGTTTCCTTCTGCCATTTCCTTCATGCATGAGGCTTGTTCAAGCATATGGAGAGTGGCTTTGAGCATGGCTGTGGCTGGGTTCCCGAGGTCTTCGACTGCCAGAGCTCTGCTCTGGGCAGGGAGAGAGACTCAACCCACCGCCTCCGAGAGGCCCTGGTGAAGACAGCCAGGTGTGGGGGCAAGAGACTCTGTCGTGAAGAAAGGAAAACAATACAAACTACTTAGTTTATTTTTCCATTAAATGTATTCTTTTCCTATGTAAAACTGTACACAGTTATTATGGTTAGCAAAGAAATGGCTAATAATTATTAATTATCTGCATCATTTAGTGAAGGAATATTAAGCAAAGAATATGATTAATGTACCTATGTTCCTTACAACCTGTTTGCTCATTTGAAAAATGCCTGTTGCTCATCTGTTTTGTGCCAGGCACAGTGGACGCCAGCACAGGTGCTGAGTTTACAAAGCTGTACATGCTGAGGGATTCTCTGAATGAATTGAAGATCCGATTGTCAAATAAATTAACATTCTCAGCATTAGTTTGCTTTTCTTGCCTCTACAATCTGGGAAGGGAAGAAGGTGACATTTGCTTGGTAAATAGTCCTCTTGGTCAGATGTCCCAATTTATTAAAGATGGTTAATTTACTGTAAATCGGTGCCATGTTTATAAGTTACTTCTTAAGAAGATGTCTAAATATTGTTCTCATCAATTAAGCATCTCAAGGAGCTTTATTGGCATATTTTAAATTCTTATTTCTTTGAGAGGTTATAAGATAAAGCAAAAATAAGAACATTGGGTATAAAGATCTTACAGCAGATTATCTTTATTTGCCTTATGAATTAGTAAGTATTAAAATATCCACATAGGGTAATGTAACAATTATAATTAATGTACTCATTTAATACTTGTGCTGGATATTTATTTTGTTCCAGGTTCTTAAAAGATTCATGTTGAAGATGATAAACATTTAACAGTAAAGAAAATTATATGCTCATTATATATTAAAATATTTTATTATACATATACATAGGGAAAGGTATAGAAATATCTATACCACATTTATCACTACTGGTGATTATTACCTGTATGGCAAAATTTTACTGAGAGTTAATATCTTGTTTCTCTAGATCTTTTAATTTTTCTACCATGAGCAAAAATATTAAAATAGAGCAATATGCTGCATAAGCTCAGAATTACTGCAGCTATCCTAAAGCAACTACACTAAAACTAGGTCTTCAACCCCCAAGAATTGTTTGTGTGTCTGTCTTGTTTCCTTCCTAGGTCTAAGCTGAGCATCTTTTCTGTTTCCCTGCCTTAGCTCTAGTCTTTTCTCTCCCAACCTCAACCAATTTTCTATGGATTCTGAATAGATACTGATTGTACTACAGGCTCTTGGGCCTGACATCCAAAGACTCCCAATATTTGGCCATTGTATGATTTTCTGGAGTTCTTTAATTCATTCAATAAGGAATATTTATTATATATAAATGATTTTGCTGGGCAAACAGAGGTTACAAAGGTATAATAGGACATATGTCTGTTCAACCTCTAGTAGAAAGTACTGCTCTATGGTGCACATGTGCAAGAACACATTTATGCACCCTTACATATACACATACACACATACACACACACACACACACACACACACACACACCACTTGTAGAAGGTACGATACACAGTGGGGATTGTGGAGGCCAAAGACTCTCTCTCTCTCTCTCTCTCTCTCTCTCTCTCTCTCTCTCTCTCTCTCTCACACACACACACACACACACACACATACACATGTAGTGTTGAGAAGATGAGGAGGCAGCAATACTGTCAGAAAATTCAGAAAGACACTATGTATCTGGTACCATTTGAGTTGGAGTTAATTGGATGAGTAATTTCAACAGACAGCAGTAAATTTTAAACACTAGGAACAGCGGGGCAGGGAGATAGACATTGTTTTAATCAAGCATGCGTACTGGTAATTCTGTGTTTATGTTAAGTTCACATTTTTAGCTGTAATCAGTTAAAACAAGAGAAACACAGGTCATCCCAGACTTTGAAAGTGGTAATATAGAGGAAAGTGATCAAACCACATCTTCTAAAAGAGGTACATCCTTTAAAATTATCATTTCATTTTTGGTAATTTATTTCACTGAAGTAAAAGCATAATTACTATAAAGTATATATTTAGCTATAAATATAAATATAAATATAAGAATGCTTATTTTAGCATTGTAATCACCAAACAGTAGAATACCTATGTGTAGAGAAAAGAAAAAATAAAACTCATGCTATAATTCATACTTTAATGACCTATGACTTTATAAATGGAAAATATCAAATATATTGATGGATAGAGGAAAAGCATAGATAGGTATATATATGTATATGTGTGTATGGTAAATATGGCAAAATATCAATTGTAGACTCCAGATAGCGACTGTAGGTCTTCACCATTCTATGGTTACATTTCTATATGTAGATATTTTGGAAACAATAGTTTCTGGGAATTTTGAAAAATTAGTCAAATTTATAAGTATTGGCTTAGAAATATAAGAGGGTTTTTTTAATTGTAGATTATGATCTATATTATTCTTTCACTTTTGTTTTGATTATATATTTTTTAAAAAGTCAGCTTTAGAACAAACATCCTGAGTCTTGGAGCCTATACTCATCCCTTTGATCTTTGATCTTTTTTATCTTTGAAATTTTTTTTTTTTGAGAAAAAAAATACATTTAATTGAAGATTATGAGTCAAGAAAATACATACTCCAAGAAGTTTCAGACCTTGATTTACAATTATAGAGAGGTATTCTACATTATTGGAATTTTATTTATTGTTTTTACCTAGTAACTATATTAACCTAAAGCAAAGCCAAATGCTGAATCTTTGAAATTTTTGAGAGAGATAAAAGAGATAAAAGCAAATAGCCTCTGTCTCTCTATAACATAAATACAAATATGTATATAATTGCATTAAAATACTTATTTTAAAAAATATTTAGTACAACCCAATGAGAAAACAATCAGAAAAATTCAGTGGGATTTTCTTCAAGACAACTGGTCTGTAAAAAAAAAAATAGAAGTACTGTTCCTAAATGAAAAAAGGCAAATTAGCATATAAAATGCATTATCCTTGAAAGCATTCAGGTATGGAATGATAACTATAGAAGACAATTTAAAAACATATTTTTAAACTTTGTTTGAGTAAAATACACATAGCAATTTTTAAAAAGAGACTTTCTCTGCAACATTGATGGAACTAAAAGGTACCATGTTAAATGAATCCAGAAGGACAAACATAGGATGATCTCACTTATCTGTGGTACTGGATAAGGGAATGCAATGATTGAAAGGGGAGATGCCTAGATAGCCTTTGACCCTACAGTACAGAAAGGAGGACAGCGAAGGGAAGAAATGGAGGGGGAGAAGAAGAGATAGATAGGAAGCATTGGAAGCAGGGTCAAGGATATACATCAGTGGTGTAAAGGAGTGGTATAGATAATTATCCAAACCATAGAGTCAGCAACACTGAAAACAAGAGATCCAACATCATCAACCAAACTTAAAAATATGCCTGTTGAGGTGGCAGAGGGGGCTGGGTGTGGCAGCATGGGAAACCTGGTGGAGGGAGGATGACACTGGTGGTGGGATTGGTGCTGGAACATGTGTCTAAAACTCCACTCTAGTGGGGCTGGAGAGAGATAGTATGGTGCATAGGTTGCCTTGCATCCCTTTGGCCAGGATTTGATCCCTGGCATCCCATATAGTCCCTCAAGTACTGCCAGGAATAATTCCTGAGTGTAAAGCAGGAATGGCCCCAAAACCAAAATAAATAAAATTAACTCAACTATGAATAGTTTTGCAAGCATTTTAATAAAAAGCTAAATAAACAAGTTTAAAAGACATTTGGAGGATAATATGAAAATTTTGAACATAGGCTGAAAAGTCACTGATATTAGGCAATTGGTTTTTTAAGATAGGACCGTGGTGTTGTGGTTATAAAGAATACTTTTTTTTTGTCTAGGATATTCAAGCTGAGTACTTGGATGAAGAGTCAACATGTCTGCAACTTATTTTGAAATGGTTCAGCAAATTCCACTCATAGATAAGTGAATATGGCAAAAGTTGGATAGGGTGAGTACAATTGGGTGAACTCCATCCACTTGTAGCAAATATCTGAGCTAGCTGGGAACTGAGAGGTCATTATCAAGCGTGCTTTCTGAGAAAGAAAGGGCCTGTCATAGATACAGGCTGGGGGAAGAACGGCAGGAGGGAAACTGGGGACATTGATGGTGGGAAATGTACATTGGTGGAGGGATGGGAGTTGAAACACTGGATGACTGAAACCTGGCCATGACCAGCTTTATAACTCTGAATCTCACAGTGACATTGGCTAAAATAATAATAATAATAATAATAATAATATTTTTTAAAAAAATGCTTTCTTCTAGTACCCAAACAGATCTGGGACCCAGGCCCCACCAATTCCCATTGAACTTTTAGTAAGTAAGCTATACCCCTGCAGAGCGAAGATGCCCTTTAGATTTGCCACAGCAGAACCAGTTGTCAAAGGGGTAGGGGGTGGGGAGGTTGGGTTGTGCACCCGGGAGCACTACCTGGGATCATCACCCTCTGTGCATCCTTGCCAACCCATGACCAGCCAAATTTACCAGTTCCTGGGTATGTGCTTCATTCCTAGCTGGGACTGACAGTTAGTCCCAACAAAAAGTCCCAACAAAAAGCGGTTCCTCTTTGTTTTTGTTTTTATGTCACACCTGGCTGTGTTCCGGGATCACTCCTGGCATGGTTCAGTGAAACAAATGTCCCAGGGATGCCTTAGTCCTACCACTATCTCACAGTCTCCTCTTTAGGTGGAACCCCAGTCCTGTGTGGTCTGTGCAACTACAGTAATCTGGTGTCCATAGTGACCTTGACATTTTTGGTCACTGCCCTAGCTGTCTTCAACCTGATGCACAGATGCCCCTAATCACTATCTCATACACTTGACCACTGCCCAGCTCCACTTGAACACACTTCTACCCCAACTTCTACCCATCTGGAGCACTCTACATAGAGGGGAGATGGAGAAGTTCACATACACCAAAGGATCAAAACTAATATCCTAAAAAGACTGCATACAAACTACCCAAAGGAGACTTCAAAACAACTGTCCTAATAATTTTCACTGAAATAATGAGATCAATGGAAAAGAATGTCAATCAAGTTAAATGTATAAGAGAAATTTTGAGAAAAGACAAGTAGAAATCATAGACTTTAGGGGCTGGAGTGACAATACAGTGGATAGAGCTTTTGCACTGCATGTGGCCAACCCAGGGTCAATCCCAAGAATTCTGTATGGTCACCTGAGTCTCTCAAGAGTGATCCCTGCATGCAAAGCTTGAGCATTGCAAGGTGCAGTCCATAAACAAGAAAACAAGAAGAAAGAAATCACAGAGTTTAAGAATACGATGGCTGGGGTCAGAGAGACTCCAGGGTTGAGGCACTTGCCTTGTACACTGATGACCCTGATTGGATTCCCATAACTACATAAGAAACCTTGACCACCACCAGAAATGACCCCTGAGCAGAGTCAGGAATACTGCTGGCTGTGACCCAACCCTTCCCCCACCAATACAATAGCTGAGTTAAAAGGAGATAATCACGGTATTACTGTATCACTGTCATCCCATTGTTCCTCAGTTTACTCGAGCAGGCACCAGTAACATCTCTATTCCTCCCAGCCCTGAGATTTTAGCAGCCTCTCCTTACTCATCTTTTTCAATGATTGGAGGCTCTTTCAGGGTCAGGAGAATGAGACCTATCGTTACTGTTTTTGGCATATCGAATACGCCACGGGTAGCTTGCCAGGAGACAATGGTGTCTACTAAAAGAAAGTCTATAGAAGAATGGAAGACAGAAAAATAACATCACTGACTAGAAAGTAAAGTAATGGAAGCCTTCTCAAAAAAGACCAGTAATTTCAAAGAAAGAATTTTAAACAATGAAGACAGCATAAGACTTATATGGGACATCAAAATCACAAACACTACAACAAAAGGACACTGTCACTGTCATCCTGTTGCTCATCGATTTGCTCGAGCGGGCACCAGTAACATCTCCATCATGAGACTTGTTGTTACTGTTTTTTAGTATATCGAATATGCCACAGGTAGCTTGCCAGGCTCTGTCGTAAGGGCGAGATACTCTCGGTAGATTGCAGGGCTCTCTGAGAGGGGTGGAGAAATAGAACCCGGGTCAGCTGCGTGCAAGGCAAACGCCCTACCGCTGTGCTATCGCTCCAGCCCAAAAGGACAAGAAAACAAATAAACATTTTTTTAATTTTTAAAAAAATATGTGATTTTTCAATACTATTTTCATTTTAACTTATGATTCTGTCATTTGATAGTCCATATTTTCTTTATCAAAGAGAAAGTCTCAAAGTACCTCCCTTGCTGCAAGTCAATCAATTCCACCTTAGTAGAAAGGCTGAGATCACAACATGTGGTATTTTTGCTCTTTTTCTGATGTACTATTTAATAGGGATTCAATTCCAAGATTGTGAAAAAAAAACTAAGAGAAATATAGCATTTTTCTTCATATTTTAATGCCTAACTGCCTTTTAATAATAGTCTATTGATTATAGCATACAAGTAGGCATAGTAACATCTACTTAAAATACCAGAGTAAAATCAATATAACTTCTTTTTGTTTTTTGGGGGGTCATACCCAGAAGTGCTCAAGGTTTATTCCTGACTCTGTGCTCAGAGATCACTCCTTATGGTGCTCAGGGAAACTTATGCAGTTCTAGGGATTAGAAACAAGGTCGGCTGTATACAAGGCAAGTGCCTTACCCCTATACTATCTCCCCATCCCACAGAATATAGCTTTTCAAAATAAAGGTGGTCATATCTGAAAAAAAATTAATAAATCATAACAACTATATATTTTAAGTAGCTGTAATGTCAACTCTCATAAGCGTATTATGTGACCTAGAAATTACTAGCACATTATTTGGCACATAGTAGACATTAAATAATAATTTTCCCCCTTTTAAAGCACAAATTAGAGTGTTAATTTGGCTAATTTACATCTTGGCTCTGCCTCACACAGAAACATGTCTTATTCACTGTTCAAGGCCATAGAAAAAGACCTGGAACAGGATTGCCTGGACTTGAATCAGGAATTGAGGAGATGGAGAGAGAAATGTGCAGGAAGGAACTGCAGAAGTGGCAACAGATGGAATGTGGGAAGGCTAAATCAGGAGTCAGGTCGGCTAAGATAGCAACAGAGTGAAAGGCAAGCTGGGAAGGCCCAGGAGCCCGGCTTGCAGAGACTAAACCTGAGTTCAGATTTCATTAGGAGCTCAGAAATATCTCAGTGTTGGCAAGGCCACTCACTCTGATAGAAAGCGGGCATTCTGTTTAGCCCAGGCAGAGTGGTATTGCCAGTGTCAATTTCCTCTATCACTAGCACATTTTTTAGTCCATAGGATCAAGACCAAATCTAAGCCCAAAGCTGAGCTGCTGGCAATTGTTGGCACACCACACTACAGGAACCTCAGGTCAAGTGGTGGGACTTGAGGGATCTGTGCTCACTATTTCACTTTGCACTCTCAGAGTTTTCCGATGTTCTTTCATTCCTTCATTTAGAGCACTCTTCCTCCCAAAAAAGGCCTCCTGAACACAGTTTTAAATCAATAGAATGCACGACCTAAAGGCAGTTGTGAATAATGGTGAAGAATAATCACCATTTATATAACCATTTCAAACTAATTAATCAGGAGTCAAACTGCAATGTGAATTTGATGGTATGTTGAATTCATGAGTACATATTTGTTATTGTGGTGAAATTTTAAAAACTTAAAATTTTAACCTTCTGTCTGTTTATTCACATCAAAGTTTGTAGCAGTAAGTACATTAACATGGTTTGTGTATCCATTACCTGTATCTATTTCCAGAACATTTTTATTATCTCAAATTATGATTCCATACCCATTAAACAATAAATGCCATTTCTCTCCCTCTTGGTCTCTGCTCATCGCTACTCTACTTCCTTTCTATGAATTTGTTTATTCTCAGTACTTCATATAACTGGAATCACAGTTTCCTTTTGTCTGGCTTCTTTCATTTCATTTTTTTTTCAAGGTTCACCCACATAGTAGTAAATACTAGAATATCATTTCTTACTCTGGATAAATTATGTTCTATTAGGAAATCTTTTTGAGTCAGCTTTATCTAGAATAGAGATAAACTAAAAGAACTAGCTTTGAGTTTTAGAATTCTTAGTGGGGTACATTATCCATTTGGCTGATTTATTTAGATATAATAATAGATAAGCATATGAACCACGTTCCAAACACAAATGCAGATGAGTTCACATTTGTTAAAAATAAGCAAATGTGTGAAGAATTTATAATTTTACAGTAAAATAACTCAAAAGGTGCCACAGATACATTTTTTAAAATATAGTCAGAAGGCTAAATGTAAACATTGCAAAATCACTCTTATTTACAGAATTTATATAGGTCAAGATTACAAAAATGAGATCTTTGACCTTTCAGAGAAGAAATTTGTCTCAAGTTGGCACAGGAATGTTTTTTTAAAAAGTAAGAATTACTTATTCTAGGTGTCATCAACTCTGTTCTAATCTTATTGATTTAGAAATTTAAAATAAATTTCAGAATTTTATGTGGCAAAGATATGGAAACAATCTAAATGTTCATTAATGAATGCTGGAAAAGCAGTATGTTGCATATACATGCTATGGAATAATACTCAACCACAAATAAGCTGCCACTTCTGACAACATAAATAGACCCAGAGAACATTATGCTAGGTAGTAAGTCAAATGGAGAAATATAAAACGTAGTTTGATTTCATTCATTGGAATATAAAGTAATAAAAATTAGTGCCCAACTCTTAATGAACTGAAAGTACATGGAAATGTTCCAGTAGGTTTTGAAAACTGAAAATTTTTATATGCAAATCTAAGATCATATTCCTATAACCTAAACAGCAGACTCCATTTCCCAAACACTTTTTGGGTTGTGTTTATTGTTTTTGTTTGATTTTGTATTTCACCCAGTGGTACTCAGAGATTACTCCTTGGCTGTGCTTAGGGATCATTCCTAGTAGTATTCAGGACCATATATGGGGCCAGGGATTAAATCAAGTAAGCTGCATGTAAAGCAAGATAGCACCCAATCCTCTCCAGCCCCATCCCCAGCACATTTTAAACCTACTTCCGTGTGATGAGAACATTCAACAATTATTGGTACTAATAGCTTTCTCCTAGAAAAGCACTGTGGTACACAGGAACATTCTACTAGTGAATAATTCTATACTTCCCATGTCTTTATTATGTTCCCAGTCCAGAAATCCATGAGAAGTTGCCCTGCCATCTATGAAACTTTTATTGCAAGATTTCTCAAACTCTTTTTTATGCTGATTTTCATTAATCCTTTTCTGGAACATGCAGTGTATACTGGATCTATTTGAGCTTAGAACCCACTTTTCACAGAACTTGTAATATATTGTTGCCTAGGATATATTTTGGGGAATACTGGAGGTACTCAAGAAAAGTACAAGATAATGAAAAACTTTAAAATTGAACCTACATTTGACATATGGAAAAACGGTACAATATAGGAAGGTGATTAGTGTTTAACAGTACAAGCCTCAGGCAAAAGCAAACAATGCAGGACTGATCTCAACTCCCAACTAGTAGGAACAGAGGACATTTAACCTCAGTTGGTCTCACCTTCTGTCCACCGTACTATATTGAACCAGGAGAGAATGTCTATTTATATCAATTACAGAGCTACAACAGTGCTACAGAGCTAGAAGAGAGAACACACTTTTCCTCCCAACAATTATTATTATTATAAAGAGCTATTAACTAAAAAAAAATGAAGAGAAAGGAAGTATCACAGAAGTGCAATTGCGGGAACTCTTCACCTCTACAGCACTAAGGACAGCCGAAGAGAAGAGGGAAGTACAACTCACAGAGTTAGAGTTCTGAGGAGTCGGTGCTGCTGGCTGAGATGGGAGTCTTAAATGAAAAGATAAGAAGCAGGTTTGCCACTGTTAGACTTTCATTTGGATTCAAATTCTACTTCTAGAATGAACAGCAATTGCCCAGGTAGGGGAGAGGCCAAGGATACTCAGAGAAGTTGGAAACAAAGAGCAAGTCAACAGGAAGGAGTAGATTGCTTCTTTCTTCTGTCTTTCATGCTGTCAATTGCTCTGACTTGCCAGCCCTCACCGGGAGTCAGCTGGCAGTGCCCATGTGGTTTTCAAAGCAGGGCATAGAAGGATGTGTTTGGAACTAAAAGATAACCACTTGGGGCTGGAGCAATAGCATAGCGGGTAAGGCGTTTGCCAACCCGGGTTCTATTCCCAGCATGCCATGTGGTCCCCTGAGCACTGCCAGGGGTAATTCCTGAGTGCATGAGTCAGGAGTAACCCCTGTGCATCGCCGGGTGTGACCCAAAAAGCAAAAATAAGATAAAATAAAATATAACCACTTGATCACTGATTTTTTTTAAAAGCATAGAAAGAATCTGATATTCTTTCTAACATATTTGGAATATATTAGAAATTTATATAGCCTTTCTTCTTCTCCTCCTAACCCTGAATCTGGTGTGGTTCTGTAGAATGTCTATAGTACTTAGCTAGGATAAAGACAGAAGATATTAAATGCCTGGAGGTTCAACTAATTCAATAACATAAATGAGAGACTTTATACCACATCACCAACTTAAAATATCTAAGACTCGTGATTCTGCTCTTCTCCCTTCCCACATGCATTTCAATCTTCCAAAAGCACAGCTTTTTGGTATGTCATTCACTGATAGAGCATACGCCATGCATGTGGAGAACTTGGGTTTTGCCCCTAGTGTACACATGCATGTGCGCGCACACACACACACACACAAAACCAAAAAAAAAAAAAAAAAAACAGCACATGCAACTCAGACAAGTCAGCCCTTGCTTTAACTCTCCAAAGTCTTCCCACTACACAGAAGACACCCCCACTCCTGCCGAGGCCAGTTAGGCCTTCTCTCCCCAGCTCCCCCCACACTTTGTTTATTCCCTTCCATTCACACTGCCCTTCTATCTCTCCAACACAGGCTCTCAGAGAAGCTCCTTTTCACTTGTGGCCATTGTACTTTCTGCCTCTTCCCCCCAACGTGCCGCACAGGCTCTTGTGCCAAGGCAGATTCCCTCAAGGGCTCAGCTCAGCTCTGAGCTTTCAGAAGAGACCTTCTCTGACTTGATTCTATCTACGGTTACCTCCTAACTGGTTTGTTTTCTTTAGAAAATGCAGCATATGCTGTATCATCTTTTGCTGTGTGCTATTTATTGCTACCTTCCCCGACTCATCTCAGTGAGTGCCATAAGGCCAAAGACCTTGAGTATCTCTAGCACCAAAAATAGCAATTAGTTCAAAGAAGACCTTCTAAGTGTTTGCTGAATGAATGGATGGTATTTGTGGGTACAAACATTAATAAGACGGAGTCTGCCTTCTCCAGAAAGCAAATCTGATGGGGAAAAAAAAAAAGGCTTGTGCTTCCAGTTTCATTGTTATTATTCCCTTTCCCAAGCCAGGAACATAAGAGTAATTCTAGACTCCTAATCCCCATGACCAAAAAAAAAAAAAATACATACATATATATATGTATATATATATATATATATATATATATATGTCCTTAGATCATATTGTTTCCCAAATGGATTACTGTAATATCATCTTAATCCTGATTGCCCTTCCTTTTGTCTTCTCCCTTTTTCAAACTCTAAAAAGAAATTTAATGGGAGTGGTGATAGGGCTTGGATTTTAGGGCCACACCCAGTGGTGCTCAGGGGTTATTTCTGTCTCTGTGCTGAGGAGTGACCTCTGGTGGTGCACAGGGCACCATATGTGGTGTCAGACACACAAATCAGGGGTTTGGCTGCTGTAGCTACATGTAAGGCAAGTGCCTTATCTCCTTACTGTCTCTCTGATCCCCTTTCTCCAGTGAACCAAAGTTTTTAAACTTTTTTCCTACTGTGACCCCCCCCCTTTGAACAGTATTTCTTTTCTGTAGTCCCCGCCACCACCAGTCTCATGCCATGGCCCCCATTTACATAATTTTCACTTGTATCCTAGGAATATCCTAAGGGCCATATGGTTGCAGGTTGGAAAACCAATCCCCTTAAGTCATCCTCTAGAAATCTGTATTTATTGATAATTGATTGTCATGGTCTATAATACAGTAATAAATTTAAATTTATTACTCAGAACCTCCTGCCCCCACGCAGGGCTGTCTTCACCGGGGCCCCCTCGGAGGGGGTTGGGTTGAGTTTCCCTCCTCGCCCCAAGCAGAGCCCCGGCAGCAGAAAACCTCCAGAACCCAGCCGCAGCCATGCTCAAGGCCACTCCCCACATGCTCGGATGAGCCTCACGCATGAAAGAACTGACAGAGGAACCCAGGTATGCAGACCCATGGCTGAGATCTCCAAACCTGCTCGAATCGGGACTGGACCTCCTCCACCCAGGTCCCCCATTTTCCAGTAGCTTGGCAGTCACACCCACAAACTGCCCCCCCCCTCCCGTGCCATGTAATCTCATCAACAGCCAAGATCCAGAGACTATAAAACAAAGCTCCCGGAAGAAAGCGATGCAGAATCTCACACAGCAGAGCCTGGCAAACTACCCGTAGTGTATTCGATATGCCCAAAACAGTAACAATAATGGGCCTCATTCCCCTGACCCTGATCGTGACAGGGATGAATGGAGATGTTACTGGCAACTTCTCGAGCAAATTGATGAGCAACGGGGTGACTGATACAGTGAATTTATTATTCAGATAAAAACAAACGTGTGGGGGCTGGAGTGATAGCACAGCGGGTAGGGCGTTTGCCTTGCACGCGGCCAACCCGGGTTCGAATCCCAGCATCCCATATGGTCCCCTGAGCACCGCCAGGGGTGATTCCTGAGTGCATGAGCCAGGAGTGACCCCTGTGCATTGCCGGGTGTGACACAAAAAGCAAAAAAAAAAAAAAAAAACAAACGTGTGCCAATATTCTCATGCTCAATAAATTGCTATACTTCAAATCATCTGCGTATTTACAATGTCTCAAATGCAAACCTTAGATTAAGCTCTATTTAAAACTACTGCAGGGTGGACTGGAGAGATAGTAGAGTGGGTAAAGTGCTTGCCTTCCATGCAGCTGACCCAGGTTCTATCCCCAGGGCCTAATATGGTCCCTAGAGCCCACCAAGAGTGATCCATGAGTGCCAAGCCAGGAATAAACCCTGACCACTTCCAGGTGTGACCTAAAAATCAATAACTAAAAACAACCAAAATAAAATTACTGCAGTGACTTCAACTGCCTTGAAGATTAATCCACATCAGAGGCCAGAGCAATAATACAGCAAGTAAGGTGCTTGCAATGTATGCAGCCAACCTGGGTTCAATCATTGGCACTACATATGGTCTCAGCCCACCAGGAATGATCCCTGAGCACAGGGCTAGGAGTAAGCCCTAAGCACTGCCAGGTGGGACCCAAAAACCAAAAAGAAAAATTAATTCATTTTATTCAGCGAATATTTGTTGAATGGCAAACTCCGTGCAAACTCCATGCAAGGCAATCAGAATATATAAAGAAATAAGTCAGTCACTGTCTTATCAGTTGGTGGGCCATTGAGAAACATGGAGAATTATGAAAACATGTGGATGGAGCCTACCTGAGTCCCAGAGGGAGAGGGGGATCCCAGAGGAAGAGAGAATATGGACAATACTAGGACCCAAGGGATAATTAGGCATTAGTGAGGCAGGGAGAATAATATGCACAGGTTAAATTCAGGGAAGTAGAAACAGTCCTTGACTTACTCATGATTTTCCAACTTTGGAGCAGTACGCAAGTGATATACATTCAATAGAAACTATCCTTGGGGTTGGGGTTTTGAATGTTTAAATCTTTTCCCAGGCTAGCATCATAGGCATGATACTCCTGAGATACTAGGCAGAAGCAGCAGCCATGACCGTCACCCAGGTGCTCACAGGGGACACAGCACCCCCCAGATTGCTCTCCCCACTGTCTGCTGCTTCACAAAGATATGCAGCACTTTATTATAAAATAGACTTGGGGGGCAGAGAGATAGTACAGCAGGTAAGGCTACCTTGCATGAGGCCTGTCTTATAATTGGCCAATCTGGGTTTGATTCCCAGCATCACATATGGTCCCTCAAGCAGCACCAGAAGTGACCCCTGAACACAGAGCCAGGAGAAAGAATTAAATATAGCCTATATTAAATAGAGATACGTTATCCTTATATTTAGTTTATTGGGAGTTTACATCATGAATGAATGTTGAATCTTGCCTAGCCCATTTTCTGCAATCTATTGAAATGTTCATATGATTTGTTGTTGTTGTTGTTGTTAATATAGTACAGCATGCTGATTAACATGTTAAATCATTTCTTGAATAAATTCCACTTGATCATGATCATGTGTTAAAATAAATGTTGAACTCAGTTTGCAAATGTTTTCTGAGGGTTTCCACACAAATGTAAAGCTGCTTGCCTCCTACCCCCACCAAAGTTGATCTTAGTCCATAATGATAAAATTAATATAAGAGTGGGGCTGGAGCGATAGCATAGCGGGTAGGGCATTTGCCTTGCACTTGGCCAACCAGGGTTCGAATCCCAGCATCCCATATGGTCCCCTGAGCACCGCCAGGAGTAATTCCTGAGTGCAAAGCCAGGAGTAACCCCTGTGCATCGCCGGGTGTGACCCAAAAAGCAAAAAAAAAATTAATATAGGAGCAAACTTTTGTGATCTTAAGTTAGGCAAAGTCTTTTTAAATAATACCCAAAGCATGAGTGACAGAAGGAAAAGATAGGTCAATTGGGGCTGGAGCAATAGTACAGCAGGAAGGGTGTTTGCCTTGCACGAGGCCAGCCCAGGTTCCATTCCCAGCATCCCATATGGTCCCCAGATGGGTAATTCCTGAGTGCAGAGCCTGGAGTAACCCCTGTGCATTGCCTGATGTGATCCAAAAAGAAAAAAAAATAGGTCAATTGAATTTAGCAAAATTAAAAACTTGTGCACTTCAAAGGATACCATCAAGGAAAAGAGTGTTCAAAACATAGAAAGTGGAGTGAGGACACTCTTCAAAGGAAGAAGGACTAAATGAGGCAGATATTGCTGAGGACAGGAGACTGATGTCATCTCCTCCTACCCTGCCTAAACTTCAGGTTTACTATATTAATCTTCAAGTTTTCACAAACCAAGACATAGGTTTTCACTCCACAACAAATAGAAAGCATTAGGAAAGATTATCCCCATGGAAGACAATGCAGTGAGACTTGTGTTAAGTATCTAAATAAAGTTTTTAAGCTCCTCCCCTATACCGGATTTAGACAATACGAACTTTTTTTTTTTTTTTTGCTTTTTAGGTCACACCCGGCAATGCACAGGGGTTACTACTGGCTCTGCACTCAGGAATTACTTCTGGCGATACTCAGGGGACCATATGGGATGCTGGGAATGGAACCCGGGTCAGCCGCGTGCAAGGCAAACGCCCTACCCACTGTGCTATCACTCCAGCCCTAGACAATACGAACTTTTATAGGCACCAACTTAAGAAGAAACAGTCTCTGAAGAAGGTGGTCAGACACTTATTAAGTCTGTTAAATGTAATCCCGGCTAAGATTTATATAAAGCACAACTAATTTATATGATCAAATGTTTTACCTACTAATCCATTAAATACAATGCTTTTATAACTGTTTTCACAAAATGTCATTTATTCACTGTCATTGGAAAATTCTGACATTAGCCTCCTAGTAGGCTTCTTTTTTACTTGATTAACCTACCAAATTCCTCATATCACCACCAAGGTCAGGAAAACAAAATTTTTTGTTTCAGCTGCAACAAAGGCTCTGACAGATGATGGAGTCAGCTGAGGTGTGGGGGACTAACTGCAATTCACCCTTAAGAGGTGTGAAAAGTGAAAGGTGAATGAATAAACAAAATATGTGCAGATATAGGCATACACACAATGAAACAGTATTCAATCTTGAAAAGAAGATTCCGATACAAGCTCCAACCTGGATGAGGATTCAAAACATTCTGAAAAAGAAGCCAGACACAAAAGGACAAATATCATTCTACCCAATTGAAATACCCATCAGATTCACAAGATAGAAAGTAGAATAGTGTTCACCAGGGATTAAAAGGTGGGAGAATAGAGAATTACTTTTATTACTTACTATGGTATGAAGTTTAAGTTTGGAAAAACTTTTGCAGATGCCAAAAGTAGATAACGAACCAAACATGATGACCTCTCAGTGTCTGTGTTGCAAGCCATAATGCCCAAAAGTAGAAAGTATGGCAAATATTGTCTGCCATAGAGGCAGGGGGAAGGTGGGAAAGGGGGGGTGTACCCGAGATATTGGTGGTAGGGAATGTGCACTGGTGGAGGGATGGGTGTTTGATCATTGTGAGATTGTAACCCAAACATGAAAGCTTGTAACTATCTCACAGTGGTTCAATAAAATTTTAAAAATTAAAAAAAAAAGAAAACTTTTACAGATAGATAAAGGTGATGATTACTACAATGTGGACATACAATAATGCCACTGAATTATAGTTTACGAATACTTAAGATGGGGACAGGGAGATGTACAGTCAAGGACACATGCCTTATATGCACAAACCCTAATTTGATTCTTGGTACCACATAGCTTTCCAGCCCATACTTCAGCAGATGTGTTACTGGTGGCTCTCAAGCACTATCGAGATGGCCTGGTGCCCCCCATTTCTGTTAAATGTAATCCCAGCTAAGATTTATATAAAGCACAACTAATTTATATGATCAAATGTTTTACCTACTGATCCATTAGCATCGCTAGGTCTGAGAAATGATTGGCCCATCAGGCCTGGTTGGACAAGTACTATCTGGAGATGGCCTTCGGCCCTCAATGCACTAATTAGATAGCATCCTATTTTTCAAACGGTTAAAATGCTACTTTTTTGTTATTCATATGCATGTATATGTATGTACATATATAATTATAAAGTTTTTTTTAACTGAATGATATTACCCGTGGAATCTATCTCAGATGAGAAAACAACATAGGCAGTGAAAGGAAGGCTGGGATGGACAAAGTGACGTCCAAGTATTTACACAACTCAGACCACAAAGTGAGTTTCCAAGGTGAACTGTTACACACTGTTAGGCAGCTACAGCAGGAACTAGTTTGATTTTGATTTTGTTTTAGTATGGGAGCCACAACAGACAATGCTTGGAGCGTTTCCCCAGCCATGTTTGTGGGACTGTGTGGGAGCTTTTAACCATTCCACTTCCAGGGCAGGGTTGGACCTGAGGAGTCTTAGGGATTCCTGAGGTAGAAACAGGCTGCTAATAAGCCATTAAAGTTCATCTCATACTAGAGGTAAGATTTTGCTCACTGAGACTCTCACAAGGTATCTGGATTCTAGAAGGTCTTTATTACATTGCTATTATTGAGCATGGATGAAAATTAGGTTTACAAAATGAAGAACAGGGGCCTGGAGAGATAATATAGCAGGTAAGGTGCTTGTCTTACATGCAGCCAACCCTGGTTCTATTTCCAGCACCACATACGGTCTCCTGAGCCCCACCTGGAGAGATCCCTGAGCACAGAGCCAGGAGTAAGTTTTAAGCACTGCCAATTGTGGCCCCAAAAATCCAAAAATAAAATAAATAGAGGTAGGTAATGGCTTTTTGAGAGTATAGTGTCTGATGTGGATGAAACTATACTATGTAAAAATACTAATACAAAGATAAGGCATTATTCTTAATACAAACAGGAGATAAAGGGTTTAATTGCCATGATCTAATTTCTTGGTGAGTTATCTATAAAGGAAACTATGATTTACCTTTTTCTTCTTAGCCATGTTGGAAAGAATGGGGGGTTATTTTTGCCTACCAGAATCCTTAGCTCTTATGAGGATATAATTAAGATAAATAGTGACTTATGAGTCGGAAAGATATGGGATTTATTTGATTTAAAAACACACTAGAAATAAATAGTTTTTGTTTTTTCACAGTTTCAGGGACTGAACCCAGAAAACAAGGCATGTGCCCTACCACTGAGTCACATCCCTGGCCACATATTTCATCTACTGATTTTTCTGACAAATCTCCCCCACCCTCCCAATTTTGGATTAATTCAATGTAAAGGAGCGAATCTAAGGAAAGACATTGAGTCTCAACATATTTTTCCCTGGCAGATAACATTCTACTAATCTACCCATATTTGACAATAAATTTAATTATCAAAAACATTTTTATTATCTACTTTGTGATTAACTGCCTCCTAGACATGAGTACCATTTTAACCTATGACACTGGGAAAATCTAGAATTGGACTTTGTTTTTTATAACTTAAGCTTTTTAAAAAAAAATAAGACTTATGCTTATGTCTTAATACTATAATTATACAGAAAATTAGAAGCCAAGCAGAGAATATTTATAAGACTGATATATCAGGGAAGGATTTAAGTTAGAATCCCTTTCCAACTCGTTTATAAACTGGGAAACATCCAATTACTTAAAGACAAATTCCATTTTCCTCCTCTAATTAGACCAGATTATACCTAAAGAAAAACATTCAGATAACTTATAATTTTTACCTCTTTAAATTTTAGGTAAATTGCTTTTCAGAATTTTCTAAATCAATATTAAATGAAGTCCTCTAGCTGATAAAAGGTGAAATGTTTACGTTCTTCTAAAGATTTGCATTAATTTTATATGTATTAATACAGGTGGTATTCCAGTGTGAGAATTAATTTTCATCACCCAAGTACTATACAAATAAAACATTAAAATGGAAATTTCACTGACAGTCAATATGACAGATTCCATGCCATGATAAATCCAAGAACACAAATCTCTGTATCCTCAGTAGAAGGTATACTTTTTAGTTGTAACATCCTCAAGGAGCATTTCAGTTTGTCTTATCTTGTTCCTTTTTATTGCAGAGTGCAAATGATTCCTGAACAAACTGCCTGCACATTGGGCACTGCCGGAAGTACTTCACACAACCATCACATAAGCACGTATGTCTGCACGGCAAGAGCACCCAGTTCACAGGCCCATTCTGACAGACGACACAGTCCTTGCTATTCTCCTCTGGAGGTTCCACTTCGCTTTCAGATAGTCCAGCCCTTTCCAACAAACTTTGTTCTGTGCTTTTTGCTTCTGAAGAGGAAGTGCTGGCAGGAATGGAATTATTATTTGCAGACATGAAGAGTTGCTGAAAAGCAAAGAAACCAATTTCAACCAAATGACAAATAGCAATCATACTTTAAATCTGGGGTCATGAGAGGAGCTCAAAATGTATGAGCTCTACCCAACAGCAAATCAAGTGAGGCACTATGACTAGCTGAAAAATAGCACACCCTCTTTATAAATCATAAATATCTTCTTGAAATTCTACAAACAAGAGACAGAAATGAGACAACACAGTAAGACTCACCTTAAGATTATGAAATTGACCTTGAGCCAGGAGCAAATATTGGTATAATATTCTGCAGGAGAGTTTGTAAGTCTTATCAGGAATATGAATCACTAATATCATGGAAATCTAAAATAAAAAATGAACACTGGTTATTGTTTATTGTCATTATTAGTTCAAAGAAATGCTTCTCAAATGAAATATCATAAATGTCTACAACTTTAAAATGACTTACAATATCATAAATTTCTCGATCATCCTCATCAGCTAAGGTCAACAGTGCAACCAATGGAAAGCGTGATCTGGGCACGGTCCCAAAGTCTTCAATTTTCGTATCTCTGGGTAACTGGCAATATATTTCTTCTTTGCTGTCCTTTTTAATACTTTTTGAAAATGTAAAGGTAAATTGCCATTATAAAAAAAAATATGGTAACATGCCAAAGGTGATCCATAATAATTTAGCAATGTGTTATTTTATTCATGAAGCCTAAGTGTTCAAAACGTTCACATGCTAATGGATATGTCAGATAAAAGGATACAAATACTGTTCCTGGTAGAGATATTCACTATACAGAGCATCTTCCAATGCCTGGGGAGTGCTTATTCGGAAGCAATGAAAGTGCTTCTGCAGAGCTTCATAGAATTTTTGAACACTGCACCCCCAGTAGCATGTCAGGAGGCTATCTTCAAGGCAGTCTGTTGTCAGAGTTATGCCGGCTGTAGAAAACAAGACAATTACTTAATGTAATTATGCACAGAGAATAACAAAAGCATCTTTTTGGATGCTGGCCATGCTAATGGCAGTAAAGGAACTCATAAAAGGATCTATAAATGAAAGATCTGTCCTCTTAAGACAAGATGAAATTAAAAAAAGAAACCCTCAATGTCTACACAATACTGAAGCATGACTCGTAAACGTTTCTTATTATTTATACATGTAAGCCAATTTACCGTTTTTTGAGGAGGGAGGGCTTCAAGATTTTTTTCCCACACAGATTTTAGTAACCCGTCATTCTAATAGTGTTTTTTTTTTCTTTTTAGGTCATATCCAGCGATGCTCAGCGGTTACTCCTGGCTTTGCATTCAGGAATTACTCCTGGTGGTGCTTGGGGGTACCATATGGGATGCCAGGGATCGAACCAGGGTCAGCCACGTGCAAGGCCCTACCTGCTGTGCTATCGCTCCGGCCCCCTAATAGTGTTTATAGGTGTTTTCAACCAGTGCTTTCTGGGCTAGTGCCAGTCCAGAGATGAAAGAAAGTGGAAATCACTGATCCTACTTATTTAGTTTAGAGTTAAGGTCTTTGACCACTGAGCCACAGACTGGTGCCAGACTGCAGGTGTTAAAAGGTTGAAAATCATTGGCCAGAGAGATAGTACTCTGGGGAGGGTGCTTGCCTTGCAGATGGCCTACCCGGGTTCAATCCCCAACACCCTGAGCCCCACAAGGAGTGATCTCTGAGCACAGAGCCAGGAGTAATCACTGAGCTCGACCAAGTTTGGACACAAAACAAAAGTAAACCACTGGTTCATATCATCCTAACTAAAACAAACAGTCACATGGTCTCCAAAAGTAGATATACACAACCCATAGTGATC
The DNA here is from genome assembly GCF_027595985.1 of Sorex araneus. Classification (NCBI taxonomy): domain Eukaryota; kingdom Metazoa; phylum Chordata; class Mammalia; order Eulipotyphla; family Soricidae; genus Sorex; species Sorex araneus. Next base: position 45,373,630 of record NC_073304.1, read on the forward strand.
ACAAGATGATCACTGAAAGAGAAAAAAAGTTAGGGAAAAAAAAAGCTTTATTAACAGCAATGCACACTGTTGTCTTACAATCTCCCATGTACTATATCAAGTATTCTGAGGAAAGAATAGGGAGTCCAAGACATTTTATCAGCCATTAATAGCCTAGTTTCCTTTTAACAGCTTTATTCATTTGTTAAAACATTACAATTTGAGTAAATTACAGATTAAGTGGATAATATGAATAAATTATATAAGCTGTAAGTGTACGTACAAATGGTATACTTTGCCTTTTTAGTTAGGACACAGACGGGACTTAATACACGCCACCTACTATTTTTTCCCCCAACTCATGGCACTTGTAGTGACATCAAGGTCAAGGGGAGCCATATCCAGTGTGTCATACTGCTGGCAGTAAAAGTTGCAACAGAGAGTGCTCACTTACTAGTGTATTTACTAGACCAAAGGGAACACTTCCAGTTACTATCTCCTGCTCTCCAGTCTTGCTCTCTGGATCTCCCTACTCACAGATAATTCAGTAAGCTACACAGAGTGCTTTATCAGAGTCATAATTGCCACTTTTCTTCTCAGTGTTCAATAGCATACACAGAATCAAGAAAGATTCGAAGAATATGGAGTAGCAGTGACATGAGGTAATTGTAATTGGAAATAACTGCATAGATAATTGGAGTAGAATTTTATTTTAAACTGTTATATGATTCCAATTATCAGTTATTAACTTAAGAATGAAAAATTCAAATTGACCATTTTAATGATCTATTAAATAGCTGAATAAAAATAATCCATTAATAAAAGTTTGAAATATGTATAGCAAAAACCAGCATGTACTTTTTCTTTACATCATTGTTGAATTTGACTATGCAAGGCAAGAAAAATGTTAAAAACTGATAGGTAAGGTGAAAACAAGGAAAAAGAACATGTAAAGTGGAAAAAGGGAACCCAGAAAATAATTACTAATATTACTGAACAACTCACACAAAAATAAGATAAATGTTAAATGATGTACACTAGTAGCAAATGTTATATAAAAATGCCATAAGGTACCCAAAGTTCATCAATAATGAATTACATGAATAAAATGTTAATAATACAATGAACTTTCATGCAGCTTTTAAAGGACAGAGGTATATAAAAATATTTGTATGTATCTTTAGAATTTACTGTTAACTCTTTAGAATCAGGCACAAGATAAGGTAGCCCACTCTCACCCCTTCTATTCAATATAATGTAGGAAGTACTTGCCATAGCAATTAAGCAAGGAAAAAATATCAAAGGTATCCAGATAAGAAAGGAAGAAGTCAAGTTTTCACTATTTGAGGATGACATGATACTGTATTTAGAAAACCATAGAGATCAGTCATCTGTTCTCGGGCACTCAGGTTTTTTTTTCCAGATTCTGGCTATTATAAACAGTGCTGCAATGAACATATAAGTGCAGATGTCATTTCGGCTATACTTTTTGCCTCTCTGGTATATATTCCCAGAAGTGGTATTGCTGGGTCAAATGGGAGCTGAATTTCTAATTTTTTGAGAAGTGTCTATACTGTTTTCCAAAAGCGCTGAACCAGTCGCCATTCCCACCAGCATTGAAGGAGGGTCCTTTTCTCCCCACATCCACGCCAACCGGTTGCTTTTGTTCTTTTGGATGCGTGCCAATTTCTGTGATGTGAGGTGATATCTCATAGTTGTTTTGATCTGCATCTCCCTGATGATTAATGATGAAGAACATTTTTTCATGTGCCTTTTGGCCATTCATATTTCTTCCTTGAGAAAGTTTCTGTTCATTTCATTGCCCCATTTTCTGATGGGGTTGGACATCTACACAATGGAATACTATGTAGTGGTTAGAAAAGATGAAGTCATGAAATTTGCATACAAGTGGATCAACATGAAAAGTATCATGCTAAGTGAGATGAGTCAGAAAAAGAGGGAGAGACATAGAAATACTGCACTCATCTGTGGAATATAAAGTAACAAAATGGAAGACACCCAAGAATAGTCAAGATAAGTACCAGGAGATCTATTTCATGGCTTGGAAGAGGGCCGCACACGCCGGGTAAAGGGCAGCCCAAATAGAGAAGGAAACACCAAGTAAAGGATGTCTGGAGTGTCCGCTCGGGATGGGAGATACGGGCTAAACAGTAGATGATAGACCAAACACAATGGCCAACCAATATCTCTATTGCAAACCAAAACACCCAAAAGGAGAGAGAGAGAGAGAGAGAGAGAGAGAGAGAGAGAGAGAGAGAGAGAGAGAGAGAGAGAGAGAGAGAGAGAGAGAGCGCAAAAGGGAATGCCCTGCCACGGAGGCGGGGTGGGGGGTGGATGAACTGGGAATGGTGGGAGGGATACTGGGATCATTGGTGGTGGAGAACGGGCATTGGTGGAGGGCTGGGTACTTGATCATTGTATAAGTGAAATGCAAGCATGAAAATGTGTAAGTCTACAACTGTATCATATGGTGTTTCACTAATGAGAACATTTTTTAAAAAAATCAATCAAAAAAAAAAAAAAGAAAACCATAGAGATCACAAAAAAAAAAAAGAAAGAAACCCCAAGAGGCCACTCTCCTCCCAGATGAGACCCCGAGCGGCCACACACGAATGGCTCCTCCGTTCCTGAATGCCCACGATCCTGGAGGCCCACTAACTACTTTCAACACCCAGCAGCTTCTTGCAGAAATGCCTCTAGACTGTGAACTAAGCTACGGCCCCATGCCATCAGGGAGGGGAATGGTTTTTCTCTCTCTGCCTTTCCTTTCGGCGGCGGCATGGCAACCACCATCTTATAAGGCCCACTTAACAGAGGTACAAGCTTGCAGTGATGCGACTTCTGGCAGAAATTTCTCTGGACTTAATTACTAAAGTCTGGACTTAAATATCAGAAATCCAAAACCTCATATGCTCTTCATTCTCAGCAATGGAAAACAAATTATCAAATTATCAAATGATGCTCTTTCGGCAGGTCTGATTGTTGGGCAAAAATCAAATAGTAATAGTGAGTTTTCTGTTGAAATATTGAATGTAATCAAAGTAACCAGAGAGTAAAGTGAAAATCATCAGCCACACAGGTGGGGAAGGGGTGGGGTGGGAGGTGTACTGGAGTTCTTGGTGGTGGAACATGTGCACTAGTGAAGGGATGGGTGTTTGATCATTGTATGACTGAGACTTAAACCTGAAAGCTTTGTCACTTTTCTCATATGATTCAATAAAAAAAATTTAAAAAGTAAAAATAAAAATGAAACCCCAAGAAACAATATATTTGCACAGTAAAGTGGCAGGCTACAAAATTAACAAAGAAAAGTTCATGGCTTTCCTAATATACAAATAATGAAATAACAGAAATATATTTTTCTTAAATCCCATTCATATTTGTGCCTCAAAAAATCAAGTGCCTAGGAATTGGCTTAGCTAAAATAAATTAAAGACCTATACAAAACAAAAAAAACTATAAACACTATTTCAAGAAATAAAAGAGGACACAATAAAATGGAAACACATCACATACTAATGGATTGGGAGGATTAACACTATCAAAAATGGCACTACTGTCCAAAGCATTATACAAATTCAATGAAGCCTCTATAAGGAGACCTATGTCATTTTTCAAAGAAAAAGAGCAAACACTCCAGAAATGTACATGGAATAATAAACCTCCTTGAATAGCTAAAGCAAGCTTTGGAAAGAGATGAGAAGCATCACTTTCCCCAACTTCAAACTATACTATAAAACTATAGTAATTAAAACAGCATGGTATTGGGATAAGGGCAGATCCTCAGATACATGGTATAGAATATAAAAACCGGAGTCGGATCTAAGGTATATGGTCAGTTAATTTTCAATAAAGGAACAAAAAATATGAAATGGAGCAAAAAGTCTTCTTCAACAAGTGGTTCTGGAAAATTTGTTGGTCACATGCAAAAAAAAAAAAAAGGAACTCATATCTCGTCTAATGTCATGCACAAAAGTCAAATCAAAAATGGGTTAAAGACCCACATATCAGACCTGAATCCATAAGTTGTGTATAGGAAAATGTAGGCAAAACTCTATAACATTGAGGCTAAAGGCATCTTTAACGATGAAATACCACTGACCAAGCAAGTAGGAGGAAATATAAACAAATAGGACTACATTAAGAAGCTTCAGCACCTCAAAGGAAACAATGATCAGAATACAAAGACAGCCCATAGACTGGAAGAAATCATTTGCCCACTACTCATCGACAAAGGGTTAATATCCAAGATATATAAAGCACTGGTAGAACTATACAAGAAAAAAAAAATCTAACCCTATCAAAAAATGAGAAGAAACAGGAATATCTTCAAAGAAAAAGTACAAATAGCCAAAAAGCATATGGAAAAAAATGCTCTATATCACTATTTATCAGGGAAATTAGAAACCACCTCACACCACAAAGACTGGCACTTATCAAAAAAGAACAACTACAACCAGTGTTGGCAAGGATGTGGAGGAAAGGGAACTCTCATTCACTACTGGTGGGAATGTTGACTGGTCCAGCCTTTTTGAAACACAATATGAATATTCCTCAAAAAAGTTACAGAATTGAGCTTTCATATGATCCAGCAATTCCACTCCTGGGGATATACTCCAAGGGCCCAAAGGCACAATGCAGAAAAGACATCTGCAGCCCTAAATTCATTACAGCACTATATATAATAGCCAAAACATGGAAACAATCCAAAATCCACGAACAGATAACTGGATAAAGAAACTATATTAAAGTCATGCAATTTGCTGCAATGTGGATGGATCTGGAGAGTATCATGTTGATTGAAATCAGCCAGAGGGAGAGGAACGGACTCAGAATCTTCGCTCTCATATGTGGGATATAAAGAAACTTCATAAGGAAATGGATAGCACAGTGGTTGGGCTTTCACCTTTCACACGACCAACCCATGTTCGATTCCTCCGTCCCCCTCGGAGAGCCCGGCAAGCTACCGAGAGTATGGAGCCCGCACGCAGAGCCTGGCAAGCTACCCGTGCGTATTGGATATGCCAAAAACAGTAACAATAAGTCTCCCAATGAGAGACGTTACTGGTGCCCGCTCGAACAAATCGATGAGCAATGGGATGACAGTGACAGTGACATAAGGAAATATCAAATGCCCAGTAGCAATAGAAATGAAGAGCAGGAGAACTGGTCTTCGGGAGTAGGAAGCCTACCAGGGGGGCAAGGGTGAGGGGGATCAGTTAGGGGAGGGAACATTAAGATAATAGGGGGCAGGAAAAATGCCTGCTACAGAGGCAGGCTGTGGGGTGAGAGGGAAACTGGTGGGGAATAGTGGGCACTGATGAAGGGATTAGTATTTGAATAATATAAGTCTGAAACTCAAACATAAATATCTTTGTAACTGTGGAATTCATGGTGATTATACATAGACATAGATATAGACAGATATTTTCATTACTGACAAATGAAAATAAATAGGAAAAAAAGCAAGGTGGAGATATGTACCGCATACTACTGTTCATCTCAATGGAGAGGATATCTATCTCTATCTATCTGCTATAAAAGAACAACGGGCCCCCTCCCATGGCCGCCATCATATCAACTCACCCACTGCTCTTCAGATTCATGGACTAAATCTCCAAGGAGATACAAGCCAAGCAGCTGAAATTCATGGACCTAAGAGACTCACCCCACCCCCACCTCGCTGCCCCAAGCTGAAAATTCTGGGTGCCCTTGGGAGAGGGAAAGGCTGAGTCCCAGTCCTGCCAAAGCCCCTGGGCCACACTCACACTCCACTGTTGCCACCATACCAATAGCTAGAGCCTAAATCCCGGGCTTCACTATGGAGCTCTGCAGCCTTACTCCAGTTCTATAGATGCTGAAATTCCTGGGCCAGTGGCCACATAACAACACCTCCAAATTCCACAGTACTGAAATTCCAGTAGGATCACACCAAATTACATGAGAAAGTAACATAGAAGGCAACTAAACTCAACAACAAAACCAACAATAACATAGAGGGCTCAACTAGTGACAAACAGATTAGTAGATCCTTAAACAACGACTTAACCACCCGGTGGTGAGATTTGACAATTTTAACAAAATTTCTATTTTTACTGAAGTATTTTTGATAATTCATTTAGCCATCTGGTTGTGACAAGCAATATAAAACAAATTATTGTGTGCCTGCTATGGAGGCAGGCTTGGGGGTGGTTGGGAAAATGGCGACAATGGTGAAAGGAGGCAGAATTGGTGTTGGAACAGCAAAAGCCCATAATAACTGTATTATGAACAATTTTATAAACCATGATGTTTAAATAAAGTAAAAATAAATTGATATATAAATAGAAGAAAAAGAAGAATGAAAGGATATGCCTTTTAAAAAACTCAATTTCTAGAACAAATAAAACCACTTTATTCATTTTGTTAAAAGAATGAGAGTTTCAGTATTTCAAAGCTATGTAAAAGACTTGTCTATAGATGTTATGTTCTTGATTAAAATGGGGAAAGTGTCAGAGAATACCAACAATAGGAAATTAAGCTGATTTAAACATAATAAGCCTCTCAAATGAACATCTCAGGTTATTGAAAACGAACTATAGAATTAAAGCAATTCTATTTCTACAGCCTTTCATAAAGTTGCCCAGGTATGGGAAAAAAAATTATTAGGGGTCTAGGGATAACATGGTGGCTTTAAAATGCTTACCCCATAAGGACATAGGTTCAGTTCCCAGTATTGCCACATGCACGAAGGGTCATCCCTGCAGCTCTACCATCTGTGATTCTCTTGTGCTGCAAGAAACTTATACACTGTGGCTGAGTATGTATCGGGGCCAAGTGTGTGGTTACTGTAGCCTGATGTGTGATTACCTGTGAAGCATCACAACTATGTACAAGCACCATAGCCAGAAGTGTATGCAACACCTGTTTATTGTAACAGTGAAGGAAAGGAAGTAAATAATTAATTTTAAAATATTGATTTAAACTAAACAATGATAATATACTGCTGTACACATGGTCAACCTGAGTTCAATCCCCAGCACTCCATATGATCCCCTTAAATTCTATCAGAAGTGATCCCTGAGTGCAGAGTCAGGAGGGAGCCCTGAGCACAAATGGATGCAAACCATAAACAAAACAAAAGCTCAAATACACCCAGCTACTACTTTTGCAAAAGGGGTTCCCCTTCTTACATTTTCATTATCTTCTAAAGTTCAGTGTCCACACAATGCTACCTTCAATCAATAGCATTAACAATAGAACTAAGACATCGCCATAAGCCAAAACACTCAGAATCCAAATGAAGGAGCAAGGCCAGTGTATGATTTCTCTCAGCATGCCCAGCACTGCGTGGCCATCACAGTCAAATAAGGCAGTGTAAGAGACAGCCTAACACACACTGTGCTGTGTGTATAACAGGGGGTGGGCCAGGGAGGAGGGCGGGGAGTGCATGACTGTAGTCAAAACTTGAGCCACTATATAGGAAAAACAATTGGGCAGAAAAGACCTGAGCCTCCTCGAAGAATTTCTGTAAAAGCATTACTATACAAGGAGACAAAGCTGAGGATAATGAAAGAGGAGTTTTAATGAAAACTTTAGGTTGTAGGGAGCAGAGGCCCATATAGTTTTCTAAAATTCCATGTCAGTTTGCCTAGCCCTACTGCTTTAGTTAGTTCTCACAAGACAGATTTTTTTTACTTGTTTGCTCATTGAGGGGGGCTTCGAGGAGCAGGGAAGCTATTTACAAAAGGATAGCCAACTGCTGCACCAAATTAATTCAAGTCAACTAATATTCTGAGTACATACTTTCGATTTCATTATAGCATATCTCTTGGGAACTTAAGAACATCATAAATTAAAATATGGTACATTATTATTTAACAAGAGAAAAACAACTCACCACTAGTAAAGAGGATACTATGACTAAGATTAAAACTAAAAGATTGGGGCTGGAGTGATAGCACAGCGGGTAGGGCATTTGCCTTGCATGCGGCCAACCCGGGTTCGAATCCCAGCATCCCATATGGTCCCCTGAGTACCGCCAGGGGTATTTAATTCCTGAGTGCATGAGCCAGGAATGACCCCTGTGCATTGCCGGGTGTGACCCAAAAAAGCAAAAAAAAAATAAAAAATAAAAGATTTTCTGTTTATTTTCAAGTAAATCAGGCATCCAAAAGTTCCCTGTCTCTCCCCTATGTGCAAAGCATATTGCATAAAACAGTGGAAAAGAGCTGGATTTTAAATATTCTATAATCACACGAAATCACCTTTCAGAAATATGATCATTGCTTAATATATAATTTCAATGTCCTGTTGGTTGCCTATACATACAGGGCTGGAGCGATAGCACAGTGTGTAGGGTGTTTGCCTTGCACTCGGCGGAGCTGGGTTTGATTCCTCCGCCCCTCTCGGAGAACCCGGCAAGCTACCGAGAGTATCCCGCCCACACAGCAGAGCCTAGCAAGCCACTCATGGCGTATTCGATATGTCAAAAACAGAAACAAGTCTCACAATGGAGACATTACTGGTGCCTGCTTGAACAAATCGATGAGCAACGGGATGACAGTGACAGTGAATGTCCTGTTGAGATATTTCTCTTTTTTTTAAATTTAATTTTATTTTTATTTTTTTATTGAATGACCATGTGGAAAGTTACAAAGCTTTTAGGCTCAAGTCTCAGTTACACAATGCTCTAGCACCCATCCCTTCACCAGTGCACATATTCCGCCACCAAGAACCACAGTAAACCTTCCCCCGACCCCCACCCCCCCCCCAGCCCCTCACCCCGCCTGTGTAGCTGATAAATAGTGGGGTTTTTGTGAAATATTGAATGTAATCAAAGTAAAGAGAAAGTAAAGTGAAATTTATCAATTTATCTGTTGAGATATTTCTAATGGCACCCACCATTCCACAGTTTAACAAATAAATTTTATTCTTCTGAGTGCTATTCCTACCAAAATCTTTCTTATTTCCCCATAAAAATTAGGGAATGAATGATTGGTATTTTTATGTGCTTTAGTAATTCTTTTGTTGGTTGGTACCTCGTGTGCTGGACAAAGCTGAGAGGTCTTCTACTTACTGGTTATCTTTTCATTAGTTTCTAACATGTAGCCTTTACAGGGTGGCCTTAACACATGCAATGCAAGTGCTCTACCACTGAATACAACCTCATATCCCCACCTCCTGACACAAGGAGCTAATATCTATTTATTCTCAATGTCTCAGTTTTGACTTTTTCAATGTTTTTAAACTTTTATAACTTCACAGAGGAAAAACTGTGGCCAGATCCGAATCAGGGCCTAAACATGAAATACATTAAACCTGTGACTGACCCATCTCCTGGGCCTTTATATCATATCTTAAAAATTGGTCTTCCCCAGTGAAATATGTGAGAATGAACCCCTTATAAATTTTTGGGGGGAATAAAAGATCTCTAGTTCCCATTGATTCATAGGTTAAAAGTACTTTTGGCTGAGAAAAAAATTAAGATATTTTGTACTTTCCCCCTAAGAAACAAGATGTACTTAAGTTTAGTAATACCAGGGGCTTGAGAGGTAACACTGGACTTAAAGTATTTGCCTTGCATCCTGCTGACCCAAGTTCAAATCTCTGGCATTAGATAAGGTCGCCCAAGAACAGCTAGAGGTCATTCCTGAGCACAGAGTCAGCACAGAGCACATATGTGGCAAAAAAAAAAAGAAAAAGAAAAAAAAATTATTACTACCTGTTGAGTAGGCACACCAATGTTTGACAAGTTATTCTGGAAGTTAGAAACATAAAGATGAGTAAACAAGATTTGTCACAGATGCAAAGGGAGCAGGTTGTTGAGAAGGAAAACTAATCAACTCTGCAAAGGCAGCACTTAATCAATCTTGAAAAATGTCCTCTGAATTTTATGATGTGAGTGGAGAACACGGGCAAAAATCAGACTATCCCACTCTGAGGAGTAAAAGAGAAACAGGCGAGAAGTTAGCGCCAAACACAAATGATTTGTAAATGCCTAACTGTGAAGGGAAAGAGAACACTAGCTAGAATCACAAAAGTTGGAAAAGTTTTGGATTATTTAAGTTTCCAAAATTGTTCCCTTTGTGTGTCTGTGTTTCCCCTACCATGTTTCTTTATATCTCACAGATGAGAGAGACCGTTCTGTATCTCTTTCTTCCTCTAATTTCATTCATCATGACTGACTGTGCATACCAACTGCCAGATCCATCTAAGGAGCTGTAAACTGCATGACTTCATCTCTTCGTACAGCCCAGTAATATTCCACTGTGTATATGTACCATAGTTCCTTTACCTATTCATCTCTTCTTGGTCACTTGGACTGTTTCCAGATATTGGCTATTGTGAATAGTGCTGCAATGCACTGAGGATTGTGAGCAGTGCTGCAATGAACAAAGGAAACAGAATCTGAGAACTGGTTGCCAGTAGAAAGCTCACCATAGGGGAGAGTGGGGGTGGGGTTGGGATGGCGGTGGGAACACAGGGAAGATGGTAGAGGGAAGTGAACACTCTGGTGGAGGGTGCAGTTCTAGAATTTTTATGGATAAGACCATACAAATAACGGTTTTATAAGCCATATTGCTTAAAAACATTTTTTTTTTAATACCAGAAAGGAAAACAAATGTGCAAAACAATCTTCACAGATGACAGCTGGGTCTAAAGGAGCCTACCACATCTCTGCGTAACTCTTATACATGCATTTCAAAAGCCATAAATTCAAACCTGAATCCATACTCTTTGGCTCTATTCCTTATCTGAGTAACAGGAGCATCTATGGAAAACCCAAGCAAAGACCCAGGTCTTCTTGACTCAGCACTTCCTTGACTGCTCAAAATGCTTTATTTTCTAATGTTATCTGTTATTCTGCTTTTATCTCCTACCTTATCTACTTTGGTTCTTGCTTCAATCTAACTAGAGTTGCTCCTAATCCTAAGAGGTAAATTATCTACTTCCTTTTCAATACTAATTGTTATTTAAGGTGGGTGGGGGAGAGAAAGGGAGATGGAATAAAAGGGAAATAAGAGAGGGAACTCGGAATACTTTTTTTTTTTTTTTGCTTTTTTGGGGTGACACCCGGTGATGCACAGGGGTTACTCCTGGCTCTGCACTCAGGAATTACTCCTGGCGGTGCTCAGGGGACCATATGGGATGCTGGGAATCGAACCTGGGTCGGCCGCGTGCAAGGCAAACACCCTACCCGCTGTGCTAAAATTTTTGGGAAAATGTTTCCCCAAAATGTTAGCACCTTTAACCATTTCTTTTCTTCACTCTTCTGGGTCCCTAATTCCTAGAGAATCATGCAGACAATTTATTTTTTCAACTACAGAAACAACCAACTACCACCATAAATTAGCATTTTATTTTCGGTTTTTGGACCATATCTGTAAATGCTCAGAACTTACTCCTGACTCTGTGCTCAGGGATCACTCCTGGTAGGCTAAGAGTGCCAGAAATTGAACCTATGTCAGCCGTGTGCAAGGCAAGCCTCCTACCCACCGTAGTATCGCTCTACTCTGCTCCCTAAATTAGTATTTGAAACCAACCTAATAACAAAATTTCTGTTAAAAGATATTTTTTCATAAGATTAGCAAATTTACAATAAGTATGCTATGCTACACCTTCCTTGTACATTCTCTGCACTGAAAACCAAGATAAATGAAACAGTATACTAATGTTGTCTTCCTATTAAAACCTAGGACACTTTAATCATTTCATAAAATACCTCTGTTTATTCAGTGATAAGATAGGAGCAATGTTTGTAAACTGTTAGTCTTTGTATACGTAGTATATACTATAGGTCCCATAATAAAATAAGTATTCAATAAATATTTAAGTCCAATCGAAAAAAATCAATATAAAAGAAAGTTAAAGGGCTAAGCATGGGGTATACAAAGGGGAAAAAATCTTTGAAAAATTGCACCTACTTGTAATTGAAGCTGAAGATGGATTAGTGATCTCTAAGCCAAAAGGATTCTTGACTTGTCTCATCTGCTTTTTGAAAACTCTTGTGTTGAACTGTGTTTCTTCAGAATTTCTCAGAATTACTGGAACATCCCAACCAAACCTGAAGGTAAAAATAAAATAAAACTTAATTTTAACAGATGGAACAAGCTTATATCATATGTAAAATACATTGTTATGCCTCATAACTCATCATAAAGTTATTTAATTTACATTATCTTGAAAAATCAGTCAAGAGTTTAAAAAAAGATTAGAAGTCCCATAGAACTGCAATTATTTTTTAACTGGTTAAATCAATATACTCTTGAAAATACATTACTATTACTAAATTACTGTAAATAACAAAACTTTATTGATGATAGATATATTACATGCCCATGACAAAAAAATGATTGGATGTTTCTAAGTGATGAGCGAATGCATATTTAGCATACAAACTATTTCATATTTACATGATATGAAATAACATTTAAACACAAAATATTTCATTTTCTTAACATATTTTCTGCTTTCCAGTGGAATTCCTAGTAAGATGAAATAGCATCTAAGTTTGGGGCTAGAGCAATAGTACAGTGGATAGGGCATTTGCCTTGCACGATGGCATACCCGGGTTTGATTCCCAGCATCCCATATGGTCCCCGAGTACCACCAGGAGTAATTAATTCCTGAGTGCATGATCCAGGAGTAAAAAAATAAAATCCAGGAGTGCATGATCCTTGTTAAAAAAAAATAAAAAGAAAAAAAAAAGCATCTAAGTTTAACTTGATTTAAATAAAATAACACAAATGAATGTGCATTAGTTAATGTGGGGGGTTTTACATAGCACAGTTAAATTCATACTTGGATACATCCTCTTCTCTTTAAACACACAGCAATAGAATAGTAATAATAAAAGGAAAAATCAAAGAGACCCATGGAAAAGAGTAAATTGTTGTATTTAGATAAAGGAACAGTAGTATTCAGCAATGGAAAAGGAGAAACTATAGCTACAATTCCATCTATAAATCTCCAAAACATTCCATCTATAAATCTCCAAATCTCTGTACAAAGGAAGTCTTTCAGTGCAGAAAACATGCTACTATATGCTTTTGTGATAGGAAAGTGAAGAGAAGAAAAAAATAATTTTTAGAAAAAAATTCAGATGTTTGCTTCTGGGGGTATAGGAATATGGAGTGACGTTAGAGACATAAATAAAATCTGGGGACAACATTCTGTAGCCTGGTAAGCTACCAAGAGTACTGCGCCCGCACGGCAGAGCCTGGCAAGCTACCCGTGGGGTACTGGATATGCCAAACACAGTAACAATAAGTCTCACAATGAGAGACGTTACTAGTGACTGCTTGAACAAATCGATGAGCAATGGGATGACAGTGACAGTGACAGTAGAAGTTTGAATTGTATTGATGATGTGCCTGACAACACTTAAAATTTGATAGTAGGAGAGACAGTAGAGTGGTTAAGGGGTCTGCTTTGCAAGATGGCTGGGGTCGTCCATTCTCTGGCACCATATACGGTCCCACAAACCCCTCCAGGAATGACCCTAGAGCAAAGAGCCAGGAATAAGCCCTGAACATCACTGAATTTTCTCAGCCCAAAATAAAATACAAAAAAAAAAAAAAGTTTTAGGGGGCTGGAGCAATAGCACAGTGGGTAGGGTGTCTGCCTTGCATGAGGCCGACCCAGGTTTAATTCCCAACATCCCATTTGGTCTCCCGAACACTGCTAGGAGTGATTCCTGAGTGCAGAACCAGGAGTAAACCCTGAGCATCACCGAATGTGGAAAAAAAAAAAAGTTTTATTGTTTTGGGCCACACCCAGCAGTGCTCAAGCCGGGGTCACATCTGGATGTGCTTGGAGCAGAACAGACCTTGCGCAGTGTAAGGATTCAAACCGCAGCATCATGGTTGAAACCACATACAAGGCAAGAGCCTTAACCTCTGTACTGTTGCTCGAGGCTTAAAATTTAATTTTAAGTGAAAATTCTCAAAACATATGCATAAATCTAACATCAAGAGAAGGCCAATAAAATGAACAAATAAAACAAAAATTGATTCAGATGACTTTAATTTTTTAGAACTACTATCTAAGGTCTGCCTTTTTACAAAGCTGAAAAATTAAGCCTCTAACCCACCAAATTATTAACAAGTAAGTTCACTGTGTCCCCAAACGAAGCTCAAAAACGTTGAGGACCCAATCAGGCAAAATTCTACAAAGTTTGGCATCCAAGTAAAGAATTTGTAGATACGCAAAGAAACAGGAAACCATAACCCACAATGAGGAGGAAGAGTAATCAATAGAAACAGGCCCAGCTATGACACAGACACTCCCGTTAGTAGGTAAGGGTATCAGAGTATCTTCTAAGTAGGGGAGAGAAGACGGCGGTGACCCGGCAGCAGGTGTGAGAGCTTGGCAGAGCTGCAGCAGCTCTCAGCACTCTCAACAGCAGGGTCGATGGGTTCATAAACTTTCTGTGTGGTTGACTGTAAGTACCCTTTAAATATTTTTCTCTCAAAGAGTGGCTTTAAGTGGAACCAAACTGGCGCCCGCCGTGGAGCACCGGCTGGAGAAGGGCTCATGAAGACAGCAGCTATGTGCAGCAGCCGGCCGTGGCGACAGTTGCGCGTGAAGGAACAGGGCTCTTTGGGCCCAAGCTGGCACTACCTAAAGAGGATGACCCAGAGATGAGGGACCGCCCCTGGGAGGGTCGGCTCAGGCAACTCGTGGCTGGCAGGGCGTCCCCGCCACCATTTCTTCCGGGGACCAGCCTGCACCACCAGTGCCACCCACAGCACATTATGGAGGAAAACCTCCCTGTGCGCCAACTGTCTGGAGAGCGAGGATGAGGGTGTGTGCCCCATGGGCAGGTTCTGCTGGACTGGTGGCTACAGCCCACCCAGAGCGCGTGAGCTGTGAACGTAGCAGCCCTGGCCTCTGTCCTGGGGGAAAAGGGGCAAGGGCATCAGCAGCCTGATCGTGCCCTCCGCCGTCCTGACACTCCCAAAATCACCGCTATGCCTCTGGCCAAACTCCATCAACTCAAGACCAAGTTTTCCAAGGAATTAAATAGCCATAAGTTAGGTATGTGGGAGCCACACCCACCAAGTACCAAGCTCATATAACTGCCTTGCTCCAGAGACCCATAAATAAATGCCGAAAGAGATCAAAATCCACAGTTAATCTCAGATCCACACAGGGCTGAATAAACCGGGGTAGAGTAAAGCAGGTGTGTGTTGGGGGGGTTGCCTGGTGCCCACCCAAGCAGAGCCCCCAGCAACCACTTGCTACCACAACACCACAATCCAAATCTGCCATGGCCCCAGCCAGACTCCATCGCCTTGGGACAGACCTCACTGAGATATTAATCTGCTGAAATTCCAGCATGTAGGTTTTATAACTGAAATTTCCAGGCTTTCTCCTCTCCCCACCTCCCTGTGTACCTGTGTATCCAGAAGCCACATCCATACCCCAACGCTGCCACTCAGTTAAAAAAAAAAAACTACTCCAGGTGTACCTTTCCAATAAAAATACTGAATGCCCTGAACAAACATGATGACCTCTTAGCACCTGTATGCAAGAGAGAGAGAAAAGGAAAAGAAAAGGAAAGGTGCCTGCCAGAGTTAGGCAGGGCTGAAGGGGGATTGGGTGGGAGGGAAACCGGGGACACTGGTGGTGTGAAATGTACACTGGTGGAGGAGGGATGGGTGTTGGAACATTGTATGACTGAAACCCAATCATAAACAGCTTTGTAATGGTCTATATCATAGTGATTCAATTAAAATGTGTGTGGTGTATCTCCTAACTAAAGTTCATATTTTCAAGAAGGTCAAGACTGAGCATATTTTTATAGTCATGGAAGATAGAAAACGAGACACACATCCATTTCCGGAGATAAAAAAATATATAGTGAATGAGATTAATAGCAGATTAACATAGTACAGAACAAAGACTATAAACTTCTGAAAACACAGCTTTTAAAATCTGACGAGAAAATATATTAAATGAAACAGGAAGAAAAAGTCAAAACAAAAATAAATCAGTGATGAGGCTCAGGACAACTTTATACAAATAACTATTATACAAATAACTAAAGTCTGCAGAAGCACGTCGATAGCAATAGTACTAAGAACATACAGACTAATGACTCAGGAACACAGGAGAAAACTTCTATTTTAAAACAGAATAGATTTTAATTTGCTAAAATAAATTTTAGCAAACTAAAATCCAACTACAAGTTAAAAGCTTACTACAGTATGAGTTAACAAGATTTATCTCAGGAATGCAAAATTGGCTTAACCCAATGTTAAAAATTTATGTAATCAACCATATTAATGGACTGAAAGATAAAAACCATATGATCATTTCAACACATGTAGTAAAAACACTGGCTAGAATCCAGTATTATTCCTGATTTAAAAAAAAAAAAAACCCCACAGGGCCTAAGAGAGAACAATGGGTAAGGTACATTTGCCTTGTACGAGGCTGCTCAGGTTCACATCCTGGTACCATATATTGTCCCTGTGCCCTACCAGGAATTATCCCTGAGCACAGAGTCAGGAGTAACCCCTGAGCACTGCCAGGTATGTTCCCCAACACCCACCTCCTCCAAATTATCAGAAACAATATTTAATTTAATAAAGGGCAGAATAAAAAATATATACCACTGTGGGACTGGAAAGATAGTACAGTGAGGACACTTTCCTTGCACACAGCCAACCTGGGTTTGATCCCTGTTATGTCATATGGTCCCTGAGTACTGCCAGGAGTAATTCCTGGTGCAGAGCCAGGTGTAATTCCTGAGCATTTCCAGGTGTGGCCCCCAAACAAACAAACAAAAAAATGTACCACTAACATCATAATGAAGATTGATTTCTTCTTAAGATCAGAAACAAGATGTTCAATAGTCATATTTCCTAAAGTAATCACTTATCCTCTATGCAACTCTTTCCCCACTTGTAAATGTTGGTGAGAGAGTTTGTTAACTATTTAAGTGCAAGTAAAGATAAAGCTGATTGGGTTTATTTAGAAGCTGGCAGAAAGGGGAGGGGGGAAACAGCCAGTCATTCCTCTTTGATCTTCACAACCAAGTGCTCTCACAACTTCCAAGTGCAGTGCTCACCATAAACTTGGTGTTTTGGATGAGTGATAGAACCTTCCTAAGACAACCACAGACAACTCTTGTCTCTTCCTCCTTCTCCCTTCAACCTCGAGTGAAAAAAACAAAAAACAAAAAAACAGGGAAAAGAAAAACTTTTGGGCCAGAGTAACAGTACAATTCATAGGGAGTTTGCCTGGCACACGGCCAAACCGGATTCAGTCTCCGGCATCCCAGATGGTCCCTTGAGCGCAAGGCAAGTGCCTTGACCTCTGTACTATCTCTGTGTTCTTCATCATTTCGATTATCCCTTCTTCTCCCATCCTTTGGATGTGTGTGTGTGTGTGTGTGTGTGTGTGTGTGTTTGAAAGCCCTTTTCAAATCGTTAGCCCATCTTTTCATTGTATTTCTTGTTTACTTACAGAAAATTTTTGTATGTCCTGAATATGAGTGTTTTGTTCGGCTATGTCTTCATACCTTCTACAACTTGCCTTTCCATGCTCATAATGGTATATTTTGACAAACAGAATTCATAACACAAAGTCATTCACTTTACTGAAGTTAATGCTTTGCTCTTCCCCCCCATTATTCCTTACCTGAATTATATCCTGACACTATATTTCTGAATTATAATCGCAGAAATTTTTTCACTCTGTCCTCTTAAAGGAGTTAGGCAAGTATTGCCAGAGCAGCCAGTACTTAGTCAAGAGTCCGTTTCCAACTTTACCAGTCCAAGTACCGGATATTCTCATCATTTCATGGGGAGAAAGGGAGGGGAGTAGAATTCACTATGTAACAAGGTGAACAGAGTGGCTTGACATTATGGTCTAATCATACTCCTTGTCATAAACTTCATCTTAATGTCATTTAAGATCATGTGCACAGTCTTGGGAGCAGCTGACACAATAACAATTTATGTCGAGTTCAAGCCTAGACTAATCCTAAACTTTTCCACATTACCTCTTGCAACCTGAGTAAATTCATAACTGGACAAATATATCTATAGTGTTTTATTCAGCAGATAATGCAATATGGAGAGGTGATTTGGAGTAAGGTTAAACACTGGAGACTGGTTGAACAGCAATCTAGCAAGCCAACGAAGGGGTTATGTGGAATACCTATAAGTAGAGCAAGAATACCGATAAGTAGACCAAGTGATGTATCTTTGGCCTCCACTCTCTTTTTTTTCTTTTTGGGTCACATCCAGTGATGCTCAGGGGTTACTCCTGGCTCTGCACTCAGGAATTACTCCCGGTGGTGCTCATTTGTAAGGCAAACACCCTACCCGCTGTGCTATGGCTCCAGCCGCTGGCCTCCACTCTCATACTCAGCATTTCTTAAAGTTTCCATGCAAATGTGGATAAAGAAACTGATGACTGGGCTGGCGATGTAGCTCAAGGGTAGACAGAGCCTTTGCCTTGCACACTGGACACTCCAAGCTCAATCTACAGCACATATATACCAAAAATACTGGTGTTTGTGCATCAGATCACAGCTGTTATTCCTTCTAGTGATGTTAGAAATAAAATAAAACGGTGAAACAGAAAGCTGAATTCCATTCTTATCTTTGCCAAATCAGAATATTTTTGGCAATTAATACAGTGTGCCAACTAAGTCTATTTCTTAACATTTGTTTCTCTATACTTTCCATGCTCTTTCCTTTGCTATTTCAATTTTATACGAAGTCCTCTAGATTTTTGTTTTCCCCTTAATTAATTATTGTTCTTGTTCATAATGCTTAAAAATTTTGGCCTCACAATAACCTATAGATTTCCAATCCTAAGGTTTTTTTCATATTGTCTATGCCCTGCACATACTTTCTTAGCTTCTTGTTAGTAGCAAAACAGTAGAACTGACTTCCTTTCCTGTCTGGATTCTCAGTGAATCCTTCAAGAATACAGGTTACTTTGAGACTAAAGTCTTTGCCCAGATCTAAACACTTTTTTATCACCCCTTCTGCTTTGAGTTCTACTGCCAATTAAAAACACAGACACATTGTGATGTAGAGGACCTTCTCACCCATGAAGTACGCCAAGACAGAACTTTCATTAGCTTGCTGAATACTGAGACTGGATCAAGATACAGAAACATTTCATGGGGATATGACTGGAAGAGGAGGGTTGTCTCTGATGGAATTGCTGAGCTAATAAGACTTTGAAAGAATCAGTCAATACCTAAATTTCTGTGCCATACATTGTCAAAAGGAATAAAAGATCTTGAGGTTCTAGGAAAGTCTGAGATGCCTTTTTTTTTTCTTTTTGGGTCACACCCGGCGATGCTCAGAGGTTACTCCTGGCTCTGCACTCAGGAATTACCCCTGGCGGTGCTCAGGGGACCATATGGGATGCTGGGGATCAAACCTGGGTCAGCCGTGTGCAAGGCAAACGCCCTACCCGCTGTGCTATCACGCCAGCCCCTGAGATGCCGTTTCTAACCATTTTGTATCCTATTCTAGATTGTTCCATGAAAATTCTTGCCATGGTGTCATAACTTTTCCATGAAGTTTAGTTTGCAAACAAAAGTTATATATATATATTTTTTCTTAGAGAGAAATCTATAAGCCCTCTTCCACACCAGCAATGGCATCACAAAGAATCTACTGCATCTGAACAGTGAGAGGCAAAATAGCAATGGCCAGTGTATTGGGCAAGATCAGCAGGAGACAGAAGACACATTAGTAATTTAAAATTAAAAGATATGGTGGAAGGGCTGGAGTGATAGCATAGCGGATAAGGCGTTTGCCTTGCATGTGGCCGACCTGGGTTCAAATCCCAGCATCCCATATGGTACCCTGAGCACCGCCAGGAGTAATTCCTGAGTGCAGAGTCAGGAGTAACCCCTGTGCATCGCCAGGTGTGACCCAAAACCCCCAAAAAAAAAAAAATGGTGGAGGCGTTGGAGAGATAGTACAATGGGTAGGGCACTTGCCTTACATGGAGCTGACCCAGGTTTGATTCCCAGCATCCCACATGGTCCCCAAAATACCAATATGGAGGGAGGGTGGAAGGAAGGAAGGAAGGAAGGAAGGAAGGAAGGAAGGAAGGAAGGAAGGAAGGAAGGAAGGAAGGAAGGAAGGAAGGAAGGAAGGAAGGAAGGAAGGAAGGAAGGAGAAACAAATCATTGTAAACAAGTACAGGAAAACTGAAAAGACAAGGATGCTTAGGTATCTGAGATTAAACAGTTACCATTCCTGGGGCAGGGAAGCAAAGGAAAGCGTATGAACGATTGTAATTCAAAGCTCAAAGAAGGGATCTTTGGAGTTTACCAGCCAGGCTTTGTGAAGGGTGCTGCTCAGCTGGCTGCTTCTGATATAATAGAGTATGAAAAGGCTGGTTCTAGGTAATAGAGAAAATTACAAATGAAAATAAACTACTAAATAAAATGTGGGCTGCCATGTTCCTCCCTCAGAATCACAAAGTACAATATAGAAGAGTGTTTGAGGTTTTTTCTTTAACTTTTTTTTTAATTGAGGGTCTGTGATTTACAATGTTATTAATGATGGCTTCACATAATTCCAACACCACACCCCTTGCCAGTGAAGTTATCTCTCTCCCCTAAGGCCCCAACACCCTCCTACCTCTCAGTTGAATGGATCAGTTCTTCCACTGTGCTGTCTTTGGCCTTCTGTTGCTATATTGCTGTGTGTCTTTAAGTCCTACATATGACAGAAATTATTCTGTATCTATCCATTCCTTCTGACTGACTTCACTCAGCATGAAACATCTAGTTCCATCCATTTTGCATCAAATTACACCATTTGTTCTTTCTTAGAGTTGCAGAGTACTGGAAGAGGTTTTTGTTATGTCTTTCTCTTTGTTTTTTACGGGTTTTGTCCTTTTTGGGGAAGGTGGGAGAGGGGAAGACAATACTCAAGTCAGGATTCCGGCTCCAGACCAAAGTGTTTCCTTCTTTGCAGTAACAAGTTAGCTATCCCTATATTTTTTAGTCCCAGAGATGTTGTAACTCACTAGTTATTACCAAAGATCCATATGCTTTGGCCAAACATTCTCTGCTTTGCTTCTCAGTACCCATTAAGGAACTTATACCCACCGCTGCCCCGGCAGAGGTGTTGCCACTATACCTCACATCAAGAAATCCTCACTAATGTCAGCATCTCCATCATCACGAGAGGACAGGAGTCAGAGATCTCCAAGGATATCTGTCTTTTCGCAGGAATATATTTCTCAGCTTCTGTAAAAAGTGTGACATCCATGTCCTGTTGGAGGATGTAGCAGGTGAATGGGTGTGTGGGTCGCACACAATAAATCTAGTCCATGGACACCAGAGAGTTAGTACTACGGTAAAGCATTCACCTTGCACATGGCCAGTACCACTTAAAGTCAGTCCCCCCTGAGCACAGAGCACAGACTAAGTCCTGAGTGTCGCCAGGTATGACCCCAAAATAAAAGAATAAGTCTCGTCTAATATTCCAAGCTACCTAAATCTTCTGGTTCCTTTCTCATTATTCCAAGAAAATTCTGACATGGTGAGTCTTATTAAATATTCTCAAGTCTAAGTCCCAATAACCAAGCAGAAGACTTTAGGTACAGAAGCTGTAAATAAATCTGATATGATTTTATGACTCAGTATTATATTCTATTGCCTTAGCTTAACATAGTCCTTATACACTGTAAATACAGAGTCTTTTTCCCGCATGCCTGGTTGTCTTCCCCAGGGCCCTCGGAGGGGATGGGCTCCAGCTTCCCTCCCCACCCCGAGTAGAGCTCCCAGCGGCCGAAGACCACCGGAACCTAGCTACAACCATGCTGGAGGCTCCTCTCTACACCTTCGGACAGGCCTCATACATGAAGGTACCGGCAGAGGAACCCAGGTGTGTGTTATCCCATCAACGGCCAACATCCAGAGAGAGACTTAAAAGCAACCTCCCAGAAGCGATATCTTTAGCCTACTTCTCCTCTAGGAGAAACTGGCAATCTTCTGAGAGTTTCCTGCCCCCATGGGACAGCCTTGCAAGCTTCCCATGGTGTATTCATATGAAAAATCCAGTAACAAGCTGGATCTCATTCCCCTGACCCCAAAGAGCCCCCAGTGCAACATCGTTAGGAGGGCCGAGTCGAGATAGACTTCTAAGATCTCAGGGATAGGACGAAATGAGATGTTACTAAGCCCGCCTGAGAAATCGGTGATTAACAGGATATTGTGATTGTGTGTGCGACACTGTAAATAGTCCTTATATATACATTCCTTATGCATAGTCCCCCCAAGTTCCAATGGATAAAAACTAGCAAAATTTTGCAAGTGCTTTAAAGACTAGGCTATTTCCAAATAGATTTTTGCTCCTGTTCTATGAGCAAGATGAGACTTGGGCCTCAGGGAAAATGATAATGAAAGTAAGTTTTAAGTATAGATACCCTTTGCAAAGCAACTGTCCTATGCTATTATAGGATCTTCTAAGCAAGCAAAAGCAAGTTTTCTCAGAAAACAAACTGATTCCATCAATGAAAGAGGCTTGGAGTACAAATGTTTCCAGATTCTCATCTTTGTTCAAGTCTATTTAGACATTCCCATTTAAATCCCAAGGCTCCACTCCTTTCCAATGGGTGTTCTAAAAGAGTCACCAACAAGAATGTGTATTGTTACCGGCACAATTAAAACTGCCCGGTTTTTAGCTCTGTAGGCACATGAAATAAAGTACCTTAGGACCATAGACACTCTAATCCTTGATCTGAGTGTTTATGATATAGGCTTGTCATTTCTTTCTATTAGTATTCCACTGACTACAAGCAACCATCCCTTCCCTCTCTTAGTCCTTCAGTCATTTCTGTCCTGATTGTCAAGTGATTTAGGCACTCAGTTCCCTAAGATTCTTGCTTGAGAAATCATTTCACCCCAATCAACCAAGGGTATTCACCTGATTGGCTGTGATGCCAGAGCATGCCATAGATTATAAGATTCTATTTTTCATTGACAAAGAGCTGAAACTAGGACAAAACTAAACCCCAGATAAGAAACTATAGACTTCTACTCCCCACCCTATTCTTAGTAACAATTCCATAATCATTCTCTTTAGTAATCCAGCAAAGAGACTAAAAGCACAGAAGGAATTTCAACAGAGGATTTAAATCCCCTTACCCCCGACCGCCAAAATGTTATCCAAATATTGAAGAGAGCTGAAAGGCAAAGAGAGGATACTGATTAGTCAAAGAATTAATAACAGGGGGCTGGAGCAATAGCACAGCGGGTAGGGCATTTGCCTTGCACACAGCTGACCCGAGTTCGATTCCCAGCATCCCATATGGTCCCCTGAGCACCTCCAGGGGTAGTTCCTGAGTGCAGAGCCAGGGTAACCCCTGTGCATCACCAGGTGTGACCCAAAAAGCAAAAAAAAAATTAATAACAATGGGGGACAGGGAAGAACTAGCACTCCCTGGACAGAAGTAAAAGCAAAAGAAAACAGCTTAAAACTTAGAGGAAGGATCATGATAGAGCTAGGATGCAGATCATAGGAAAGGGTCTAATCAGTCAGTCTGTAATCTTGGCTTCAGTTAGTTTGTTAAAAAAAAGAAAATGTGGAAGAAACACCAGTTTATCTACATGATCAAAGCTTACCCAGAGAGAATATGTGGGTTAGGCCCAATCTGGATGGAAGCAACTGGCACTTACATGATCTTATGGCTCCAGGCAGTGCTTAGCCAGGACTTCCAGAAGTTCTATAAATATCTGCGTTTCCATTCATGTAAAAGTCATGCCTACATAGACAAAGTTTTTAAACCAAGTCATAACTCTGGCAATGCTAGGACTATCTAGCTCTGTGTGGTCTTTCAATCACTAACAGGAATTTCCTGGAGCCAGAGAAAGTGCAGGAGTTAAGGTGCTTGCCTCGACATAGTCAACTCCAGTTCAATTCCCAGCATTGCATGCAGTCCCCAAGCACTGTCAGGAGAAATCCCTGAGCACAGACTGAAAAGTAAGTGCTGACTCATTTGTGGGATACAAGAAAACATGGTATGAGACTAAATTCCCAAGGAGAGTAGAAACAAGGGTCGGGAGGATTGGTTCACAATTGGAACTTGACTCAAGTGGTGTGGGTAGAGCGTAGTTAGGGTAAGAGAAGGGACCTCTATGACAATGACAGCTGGGAATGATCACTCTGGATAAGAAGGGCATGTTAAAAGTTGGTAAACCAACAAACATGATAACCTCTCAGTGCCTGCATTGCAAACTATAATGCTCAAAATAAGAGAGAGAGAAAGAGAGAGAGAGAGAGAGAGAGAGAGAGAGAGAGAGAGAGAGAAGAAAAGTGCCTGCCATAGAGAAGCAGACTAGCAGGGGGTTGGGTGGCGAAGGGAAACTGGGGGTACTGGTGGTGGAAAATGTACACTCGTGAAGGGACGGGGGTTGGAACACTGAATGACTGAAAATAAATCATGAACAACTTTGTAACTGTGTTACTCATGGTGATTCAATGCAAAATAAAAAAATACAATTTAAAAATTCAAAAAGTGAATTTTTTGAATTTTTAAATTGTATTGAGTGTTGAGTATTGCCAATTGCGACTGCCAAATAACAAAAAAGAAGTTCTTGACTACTTTTCATCCATAGATACTGGCATTATCATTAATATGGCCTTCACTCACTTTCTTCTTCCCAGTCTACAGACAGCTATCTAAGATAAATTGTTGGCTCATTTAAAATTAAAATGTAAAAATATAATCAATTGGTGCTGGAGAGATAGTACAGAGAGTAAAGTGCTTGCCTTGCATGTGGTTCCGTCTCCAGCACCTTATATAGTCCCTAGAGCCCAACAGGAGTGATCCAAGAACAGAGCCAGGAGCAAGAATTAAGCACAGCAGTGTGTGGCCCAAATATATATTATTTTATATTAGTCAATTATCAAATAGTTACTATTTTCCTTAGTCAAAGAAAAACCACATTTCATTAAGAGAATGACATTATAATCATCAAACTCCTAAATTAGAGTTGCTTTTCTTAATTTAATTAACCAAAAGCTTCCTACTTCCAATTTCAAACTTCCTTGAAACAAACAATACTAATAAATGTAATGGGTCAAGAATCACAAACTATCAAAAAACTTTCCCCTGACCACAAAAAAAGCAATTTCTCCTGCTGCAAGCAAGGTCAGGAGCAGTGAGAAAACATCAAAATGCCATAGTCATCCTAAAGATGACATCTAGTTTCAGAAATTAACAAGGGCCTTGTCATCCTTTAAAGACATCTGTAATTAAAGCGTTGATTTACTTAATTTTCACAGCCATTTGGGGCGGGGGGGGGGGGGGGGGCAGTGTTCATCAACCTTTTTACACCTGCAGACCAGTACTGGTGCTGCATACAGGTCCATCAACTGCAGTTATAACCTAGGAAAAAACCCGTGGTTTTCAACCTCTCTACACGCTGCATTAACACATCTTGGCCTCGACCTCTCTGATCCGGGTATGTTCTCTGAATACCTTCCATCCTTTGCTACATATTATCGAACGTTACAAGATAATCAGACTTCAAAATCCAGCTCAAGTCTCTCTCCGCAGCAGATGGATTGGTTACAAAAAAAGGAATTTCAACTAGCTTCTCTAAAGCCTGAGACAATGGCATATTCTCAAGAGAAAGTTTAGAATCTCTGGGCTGGAAAAGTAGTTCAAGATTATCCAACGTGGGGGCTGGAGTGATAGCACAGCGGGTAGGGCGTTTTCCTTGCACGCGGTCGACCCGGGTTGGAATCCCAGCATCCCATATGGTCCCCTGAGCACGGCCAGGGGTAATTCCTGAGTGCAGAGCCAGGAGTAACCCCTGTGCATCGCCAGGTGTGACTCAAAAAGCTAAATATATATATATATATATATATATATATTTCCAACCCATTAAAAAAAGGGGGGGGGGGCTAGAGCAATAGCACAGCGGGTAGGGCCTTTGCCTTGCACGCGGCCCACCTGGGTTCAGTTC
The DNA here is from genome assembly GCF_027595985.1 of Sorex araneus. Lineage (NCBI taxonomy): Eukaryota > Metazoa > Chordata > Mammalia > Eulipotyphla > Soricidae > Sorex > Sorex araneus. Next base: position 45,399,584 of record NC_073304.1, read on the forward strand.
CCAGCATCCCATATGGTCCCCTGAGAACCGCCAGGGGTAATTAATTCCTGAGTGCAGAGCCAGGAGTAACCCCTGTGCATCGCCAGGTGTGACCCAAAAAGCTAAAAAAAAAAAAAAAAATTATCCAACGCTCGGGTGTCTTGTCCTAAATGAGCTAATTTCCTCTCTTAATGTTACTTATCTCTCCGGTCTTTCACCTCTCAAATTATGACATTATAATTCCATCTAGTAAATGTTACATTCCAAAGGTATGGAATATGTGTAGACTAGTACCTTCCCAAATGATAACCGAGTTCAGCTGTAAACTATACTGAAAGGTATGCAGGCCAGCACTCCGGTTCGGGCTGGGGAACAACAGTGCATGGTATGAGCATTACCTAGGAGAAACTTGATTCCGTGGGGACACACAGAAGACCCCAACCCCGAACAGCCGCCTGCTGGACAAGCACTCTGTCCTAACATCATACTTGGGCCTTCCTGGCAGTTTTATTATCTAAACACAAAGCTGGGGAGTAGACCTCAACCTGGCACCACCCCAGAGGATCGCAGACCCGGGGACCGAAAAGTGTGGCAAGGGTAGTAATGCAGGTGCTGGGTACACCCTGTTATTCTCTAGGGTCCAGCAGGAGTCCCTGGTCCCGGCATCCGGAGAGGTCAAGGCACTCCAACCCCACAGACTCCCGGCTCCGACGTCCTCGGATGCTTGTCGTGACCCCGCTGTCCGACTGTCAGTCCCCTTCGTCCTTTGCCACTGGCCCCTGGGACACTTACCATCCCAGTACCAGGCCAGTAGTCACGATGAAGCAGGTAAAGACCACCGCGATGTAGAAAAGCGGCGAGTATTCATAGAGTGTTACTAAAAACACCGCAGCCATCTGGGTCTCCTAGGCTGAGCCAGGGGCCAGCCACCCGGCTCAACTCTACCGGGCCCCGGCCCGGCCGGGGAGAGCCACTACGGTGCCCCAGAGCAGACAAACTTTGTCGGTCGGCACTCGTTTAGAGTTCCTGTAGACCAGTCGTCCCGGAAGCTTCGCGGTGGAACTGTTGTGCCAATCACGACGTCGCCTGCAAGTGTTGCCCCGCCCCACCGCTCTCGTCCCTGACTATTGGCTGCATTGAGAGGCGGGGCTCTTATTCGCTCCGCCCCCCGGGATTGATACTCGAAGCGCGTCTCTGCAGGTCTCTTCTGGCAGCGGTCGCTTTCCTGTGGCAACTTCTGGCTAGATATTGGGGCCACCTTCCTCCAGCAAGAGGCAAGATTTTTTTTTTTTGACGCCAGACTAAGCAGAAGAAATCTGAAATTCACGCCCGAGAGCCAAAATCCGTGAAACTCTGCTTATTGGGTTCTGAGGTCAGTTTGGGAAGCGGCGGGCATTGTGGGCTCTACAAAGTGAAATAAGCCCATCCCCATTCTTGTTTTATCAAGACTAGGATAAGAATTGAATATGAATAGCAGCCACAAGAAATACCAAAAGGAGTCCATCAATCACGTTTACACTTGCCTTGTCAGCTTCTTCAAATTCAATTTGATATAGAGAAAAATTAGCATTTTTGTGTCAAAGTTTCTGAGTACCTCGTGAAAATAAAATTTAACATCCTCCTGGGGCTGGAGCAATAGCACAGCGGGTAGGGCGTTTGCCTTGCACGCGGCCGACCCGGGCTCGAGTCCCAGCATCCCATATGGTCCACTGAGCACCGCTGGGAGTAATTCCTGAGTGTAAAGCCAGGAGTAACCCCTGTGCATCGCCGGGTGTGACCCAAAAAGCAAAAAAAAAAAAAAAAATTAACATCCTCCTACATCCCCTTACTTTTCTCCTCCCTCTGCATCCCTCAAATTCAATTAAAGATTTGAATTTTGTTGGGCAGAAGGATAGTACCTGTTAGTACAATGAGTAGGGCATTTTTCTCTCATGCAACCAACCTAGGTTCCATCCCTAGCACCCCCTATGCTCCTCCGAGCCAGTCAGGAATGATCCCTGAGCACCACTGGGGGTGGGGGGGTTTTGAATTGTGAACATTTTGCATTTGTGTTCTTAATATGTGTGTGCACATATATAAACACATACACACATATAGATCCACACGTTTTTGTGGGGCATAAACCTGGAAATGCTTGCTCCAACCCTTTGAGCTTCTACCCAGCCCTATATATAACATTTTAAATATTAGATTTCTAATATTTAATATTTTCATTTATAGTATTAAATATTAGCAAAAAGCTCATCCCCTTGGATAATTTTCTTTATTATTAGCTTCATAGCCTTTCTAGTAGTGAAATAGAAATGTTGGTGCTGGTACAATTAACTTTGTATTTTATTCATTTTGGTTTTAGGGGGTCACACCTTGGTGTTCAGGGCTTACTCCCAGCTCTACACTGAGGGATCTCTCCTAGCAGGGTTAATAAGACCAGCAATCAAAACCGGGTCAGAGGTGTACAAGGCAAGCACACTACCCTCTGTGCTATCTCTACAGCCCCCAACAATGTAATTTTTTTTTCTTTTTTTTTTTTCTTTTTGGGTCACACCCAGCGATGCTCAGGGGTTACTCCTGGCTCTGCACTCAGGAATTACTCCTGGCGGTGCTTGGGGGACCATATGGGATGCCGGGGATCGAACCCGGGTCGGCCGCATGCAAGGCGAACGCCCTACCCTCTGTGCTATCGCTCCGGCCCCAACAATGTAATTTTTTTTAATGGTCACAATGTATGAATTCTGAAAGCTTATGGTTTATTTGATCAGTCCTCAATCACTGGATAATTTTCATTATTATAAATAGCACTACATGAAATATTGTATGCCTGAACCTGGATTATGAAAAACTTTAATTTCATAGAGACTAAATTTTTTAAAAAAAAGCACTACAATGAACATCCTTAAAGCTAAATTATTTTCTTATAATAAATTTCCTAGAGGCAGAACTTTAGTTCAAAACGTATTCACATGAATAGAGTTGAATATCCTGACACAGACCCTCAAATATATGATCATTTATTTAATCTTTGATAATGAAGTAAGAAATCTGAAGTGGAGCAAGGAAATCCTCTTCAATAGATGGTGCTGGGAAAACTGGGCAGCTGCATAAGGAAAAAATGAACACAGACCTCTGTCTAATGCCATGCACAAAAGTCAGATCAAAATGAATTAAATACCTCAGCATCAGACCTGAATCCATAAGGTATATGGAGGAAAATGTAGGTAGAACCCTCCATGACATTGAAGCTAAAGGCATCTTGAAAGATGAAACACCACTGACCAAGCAAATTGAAGCAAAGATGCACAAATAGGACTACATTAAACTAAGAAGCTTTTGTACCACAAAAGAAATTGTAACCAAGTTACAAATACAGCCCATGAAATGGGGTAAGTTATTTACCCAGTACCCACCTGATAAAGGGTTAATATCAAAGGTAAATAAGGCACTGGTAGAACTTTATAAGAAAAAAATCCAACCCCATCAAAAAATGGAGAGAAGAAATGAACAGAAACTTCCTCAAAGAAGAAATAACAAATGTCTAAAAGGCAGATGAAAAAAATGTTCTACATTACTAACTGTCAGCGAGATGCAAATCAAAACAACAATCAGATATCATCTCACACCACAGACACTGGCACACATGGAAAAGAACAAGAACAACCAGTGCTGGTGCAGATACAGGGAGAAAGAAAGGGGCTCTTATTCATTGCTGTGGGAGTACCAGCTGGTCATGCCTTTCTGGAAAACAATATGGGCATACCTCAAAAAACTGGAATTGAGTTTCCATATGATCCAGCAATACCATTTCTGGGAATATAACCTGGTGCCCCAAAACACACACAGCAGAAAAACTATTTGCACTTCTATGTTCATTGCAGCTTTGTGCTGAGTGACATAAGTCAGAAGGACAGATATAAGATGACTAGGCTCATTTGTGGGAAATAGAAAAACATATTGTGAGACCAATACCCAAACACAGTAGAAATGAGAGCCAGGAGGACTGACCCATGGTTGGAAGCTTGCCACAAGTTGGGGTGGGGGTGCAGTTATGATAGAGAAGGAAAGAAGGGACCACTATGACAATGATAGCTGGAAATGATTACTCTGGAAAAGAACGCTGAAGGTAGTTAAAGTAATAACTTTTCAGTACCTGTATCACAAATCATAGTGCCCAAATTGGTGGTGGAGAATGGACACTCGTGGAGGGATGGGCTCTCAAACATTGTATGAGGGAAAAACAAGCACAAAAATGTGTGAATCTGTAACTGTACCCTCACTGTGACTCACTAATTAAAAAATAAATAAATTTAAATTAAAAAAAACAAAAGGATAGAGGGAGGAAGGAGGGAGGGAGAGAAGATAAGGAGGTAGAGGAGAAAGACGAGGAGGAGGAGCAAAGAGGAAAGAAAATTGTGCTGGTCATAGAGGCAGGCTGGAGGGTGGCAGGGTGGTGGGAAGGAAACTGGGGACATTGGTAGTAGGAAATCTACACTGGTGAAGGGATGGGTGTTGGAACATTGTATGACTGAAACCCAATCATGAAAAACTTTGTAACTGTGTATCTTACATAATTCAATTTTTTTTAAAGTATGCACACGTTAAGTCTTTGAAGAAATACTGCTCTCCAGAACTGTGTCAAGGCCAACAAGATAGCGCAAGGGTTAAGGTATTTGCCTTGTTTGCTTGTGGCAGACTGGGTTCAATCCCCTGTAACAAATGTGATTCATGAACCCTGCCGGGTGAGGCACCCCTAACACAAAAAAAACAAGTGTTAGGGTTGGAGAGATAGCACAGCAGGTAAGGCCATTGCCTTACACAAGGCTGACCAGGGATTTAATCCCTTGGACCCCATATAGTTACTTGGTCCCTGCCAGAAATGATCTCTGAGCACAGAGCAAGGAGTAATCCCTGAGTGCTTCTGGGTGTGCCCATCCCTCAAAAGAAATATCAGGAATCCCCCCCAAAATTTTTTCAGAAGTGTCATGTCTATTTACATTCTCAACATTTCATCCAGTTTTGCCAACATTTCCTACTGTTACTTAAAATTGTTGGCTAACATTGTGCTTGCTTCAGCAGGACATATACTACAACTGGAACAATCCATGAAAAATTATCATAGTCCCTGTGCAAGAATGATATAAAAATTTGTGAAGCATTCCATATTTTTGTTTTTGAGAAAATATTTACTTTTTTTTAAACTTATCATAGATTCACAATTTTGTAGAATTTCAGGAGGTTAGCTCAGTTCATCTGTATGTGTGTTGATGTCACTACAGCCATAATTAAAAAGAAATATCTACTAATCTGTGAGATAGGAAGGAAACATAGTCAGGAAACAAAAAAATTATTGAAGTCAACCAGGAACAGGAGATAACATAACAGTAGCAACATATAGAAATATGAAAAGTTGGTGAACAAGGATAATTTGCTAAGCAGGTCATGAAAGCCAATTCCAAACCAGCAATAGGGAAACTGAGACCCAAGATGATTTATACTGAAGAATTCTCAAAAAGAACAATAGCTAATGCAAATTTTATTCAAACCTTTATTTTCCCACTTGGATATTTGCTATACCCATTGAAATGTCACTTCTAATATAGATTCTTTCTAACATATCCTGTGCAGTACTAGCAGAAATTAATTTTAACACATACATTGTCTTAGTTATGTTATGATTATTTGGCATAGCCACAACTATCTAACGGATTCTCACTCTTATTTATCCATTCAGAAAATGTTGAACAAATTAATGCTATGGGAGCTCATAGGGAGAGATTTACTTGGCTGAAAAGGACAGGAGTGGAGAAAGAGCTTATTACAGGTTTTGCAGCATGTACAAAAGTTCTGAGTTAGGAGAAATCATGGCATATCTGACTAAATGATCAAATGTATAGCTAAAGCATGCATGAATGGGGAACAAAAATGGAGAGATAGTTCAAGTCCAGACCACATAGGATTTTTTTGGCATTTTAACTACTCAACTATAACCTAACAGCAAGAAGCCACCATTGTGTTTGAAGGAACATTGTGCTATATTGTGTTCCCTTCCAATCTCTCCCTGCTCTGGACCCAATATGATGTAGGCAGGCAGGTAGATAGGAAAGGACCCCCCCCATGAAATGGAATTCCTAGGGAGTAGTAAAGGCTGTCCAGATCCACCTTATGAGCACAGAAAGCCTTGATAAGACTTTCACCTGGCACTAGTAACAAACCCAAAGAAAGCTGGACCACCCCTCCACCCCCAACTCTAAGAAAAGCTCTAGTAGGAACAAAGGCCGGGAAAAGAATTTCAAAAAAGAACATCCCAGCTCTACCCTACTTGGCAACATTCCTATTAAGGGACTCTTACCTTGCTAGAAAGCCCCTCCTGGAGCACCTTGGGAAAAACCCTATAAAAACCACCTTGAACAAAGGAAGCAAACACATATGCTGCCTGAATCCACCCAAGTGCTGCCTGAGCCCACATGGCCAAGTACATGTGGTGCCAGCACCTCCCCCCCTTGAGATGTGTACTGAGGCTCTCCATCTTTGGAGAAGTCCACATTCTCTCTTGAGCACATTACTCCCTCCTCCACTCCCCCTCGTTCTCTTTCTCTCCCCCTCTTCCTAAAACCTCCAAGTAAGATCTGTTTTTACATCACTGCTCATCTCCTGAAATTCTTTTCTGTGAGATAGTACAAAGTACCTGGAAACCCCGAGTTAAGGCCTAGGACTGTCTTTCCTTTCCTGCAAAGAGCAATTCCTTGCTCCAGCCTGAGCCTGCAGCTCCTTGGGAGATTAGATGGTGGGAATCAACTCTCGTGCTGCCAAGAAGACCAAGCAGACATCATGTGTCGCTTGACAGCCAGCTCGTGGAGCTGGTTGGACTCCAGGTCTGTGCTGTGGAGAAGCTCATCGCCAACTTTATCAATTCTAGCCTGGGGTAACAGAGGTGGTTTAGGAGAAAGTGACCATCTCTCTCCTCCCCCATCACATAAGCCATCCGTGGGGGCCCACGACTTCAAATTCATATGTTGAAACTCTAGCCTCCCCCTCCTATCTGAAGATAGGAACTTCAAGAAGATAGTTGAGGTAAAAGGAGTTCATAAAAATTGGATCTTGGGGCTGGAGCAACAGCACAGCGGGTAGGGCATTTGCCTTGCACGCAGCTGACCCGGGTTCAATTCCCAGCATCCCATATTGTCCCCTGAGCACCGCCAGGAGTGATTCCTGAGTGCAAAGCCAGGGTTAACCCCTGAGCATTGCCGAGTGTGACCAAAAAGGAAAAAAAAAAAAAAACATTAGATCTCCACCCAATAGAGCTAGTATCCTTCTAAAAAGAAGTTTAGCCACACTAGAGACTGTGATTTTTCTGTGCATGTAGATGTAGGGGAAAGGCGTGAGGAAAAAAGGAAAAGGTGACCATGAGAGCAGTCTCATCAGAAAGCCTGCTGACATTTTTATCTAGGACTTCCAGCCAGCAGAACTGTGAGAAAAAAAATTTGTTTTGGCCAAGTCTGCTATTATTAGCAGACTGGGCAGATTAAAACAGTAAGGGACATAATTTGCATTTGGATCAATCACTTTGCTAGTGTATAGAATACTCATTGGAAGGAGGCTGGAATGTATATGACTAGATATGGATATATCAATTACCATTTTCTTTCAAAAATTCAAGCAAGGAATACTGGTAACTCTGACAAGGATAGTGATGAGAACTTGCACTAGATTGCAACTTAGAAATGTTTCATCTGTGAGTGCCAAAACAACAACAACAACAATAGCAACCAAACAACAAACAACAACAGTATTTTACTTGAGGTAGAAGTGCATTTCTCTTTCAGGTGACAGTCCAGGAGTAGGTAATAGGGAACTGATACAATGCTCTACAGCACAAGGAATCCCGATTTCTTTTACTTCTCCATGAGTCAGTCCATTCCTCAAGCTGCCTCATGACCCAACATGTTACCTGTAGCTCTGGCTATCAAGTTCACATTCCTGTCATTAGGAGGGAGGAAAAAAAGATTAGCTAATTACTTCAATTTAATGAGATTTCAAGGAAAACAAGGGTGTGGTGGGGGCAACCCTGGATATGTGGTTCAGTGACAGAGTATATGCCTTACATGTATGAGGCCCTTGAACTGGTCCTAAGACACATAGATAGGAGGAAGACAGAGACAGAGACAGAGACAGAGAATTTTATCAAATTTATAAACAAAATTTTAACAACTCTTAAAATTTGGTCATTTAATGAAGATTTCCCAGAGAAATAATTTACTAGAAGAAAGGCGATTAGTATACCTCAATCATGTTATGAGCATTTTTTTCATGAATAACTGGCTCACAGATTATGGAGTCTGAGAAGTTGAGAGATAGAGAAGCAAAAGCAGCACCATGACAGGCTCATAAAGAAGTAGAAGAAGGTAGGCCTAGGTTTCAGTTGCCAAATTCCTGGAATTGAGCACAGACACCTGGAATTGTGTCATGATTTCAGCGAAGTGAGATAGCCATGGTGAGGTCAACTAAGGGTTACCAATCAGATGCAGGTAGGGAAGCCCCCCCATATAACCTTTATGTAGCTCTTTGCAACCCTTATATAACTCCAATTTATAACCAATCACCTAAGTGGTGGAAAGCCCTCAGACTTCAGCCAAAAGGGTGGTCCATGGAAAGTCCCTGTTATATAATGCTATGGTATAAAAGTCCCTCACTTTTGAGACTCAAAGCCGTTCATTTCAAGAGTGCTGCCACTGTGTTGGTGAGCAGGATGAGGGCCCTAGCTCAAGCTAGCTGAGCTAGCCAATAAAGACCCTTTGCTTATTGCATCACAACTTGTCTTCGTGTGATTCCTCTGGGGAGATCCCAGCCCAGTTTAACAAAGTGACATAGCTGACAAACCCAAAATCCAACAAAGCGCGTGGTATAACTCCATCCAGGTTTGAAGTACTGAAACTAGGGACATCAATGGTGCAAATCTCAGTCCAAAAGCAGGGAGAGTATCCCAGGCAAGTAAGCAGGCTGGAAGAAAAATAAGGAACAAATTTCTCCCCTCTTTGCCTTTTGTTCTATTCAGACCCTCTGCGAATTAGATGATGTCCACCCACATTGGGGAGGGCAGTCTACTTCATAAACACAGTGATTCAAATGTGAATCTCATCCAGAAACACCCGAATCAACCCATCCACATCCAGAACAATGTTTAATCGGAGCAGCCCGTGGAGAAGTGAAGTTGACACATACAATTAATCATCCAGCTATCTTTATGTTTTCTTCCCTTTGCCTGGAAAGCCTTTCTCCTTAACTCCTCTTTGATCTTGTGGGTAACTTTAAATTTGTCTTAAAAATTCAAATGGAGGCGGGGAGGCTGAAGCAATAGGATAGCAGTAGAGCATTTGCCTTGTACGTGGCTGATCGGAGTTGGATCCCCAGTACCCTATATGGTACTCCAAGCTGACCAGGAGTGATCAGTGATCAGAGAGCCAGGAATAAGCCTTGAGCACAGCCGGGTGTGGCCCCCAAACAAATAAAATCTAAGAGGGATTGTAGGAGGGGAGGCCAGACACCAAGAAAATGATAGAGGGAAGTAGACACTCTAATGGCAGCTGTGGTATTAGTGGTATTAGAATATTGCAATCAAGAAATTCTATGGTGCCTCAAAAAAAATGTATATATATATATATAAAGCATTTTTCCTGAAAACGTCCAAGTCCTTGCAGAGATGCCTCCACCACAGCAGCACCCAATGTGTATATGTTTGGGCCCCCTCTGAATCCTGGTAACAGCATCTGTTTACCTAGTCTAGTAGAGTTCCAGCTCCCTAAGAAAAGAATGACACATAATTGATGTGTGTATGTCACTATTGCTGTTCAGGGGGCAGGGTTGTCCACGTTCTTTGCATCTTGAAGAAAGAGGTGAGGGAAAGAAGTAAACAAGACACATGAGGTAAAGTAAAGCAAAGCAGGAATTTTTTTGAAGAGTCACAAGCACACTCAGTAAAGCAGAGCAGCCAAGCAGAGTGGCCTGAGCCCCTGGGGACAGATTTCAGGGCTTTATATTATGATCTGAGAGAAGATTACCCAGATGGGGTTAGGATGACTGGGCCTCAGTGGGGGGTGGGGTTGAGGGGTGTCACTGGTGCATGCAGGTTGTGTGCCAGGACTCCTGCTACGGGGCTGCTGGTGGTCTGTTTCTCTACTTTGTGGCTGATGACTGCATGGAATGCCTGGAAGGGGCGTGTTCACCTCAGGAACAGGCAGCGGACAAGTTTAGGGCTGACATTGCGGATTTTCTATTGTCCTTGTTCTCTTTCCAACCTGCCTACATTACCACCATCTATCTAGAGGCCCCTTCACACACATCTACTTAATGCCTGATTGAATGAAGGAAAGTATTCTTCCGATGCAAGTTGGCAGCAAAAGGTATTTTACCTTAGGGTGAAAAATGTTTCGGACTTAAGAGATAGTTCTGCAAGTAAGGTACTTACTCGTGGCCTACCCAGGTTCTATCCCTGGTATCCCATATGGTCCATAGCCAGGAATGATTCCTGAGTGTAAAACCAGGAATAATCCCTGAGTGTTGCCAGGTGTGTCCAAACAAAACAAAGCAAAAACAACAAAAAGTTTAATTTTCACATGAACAGAAGAGCAGCACTTCTTTGGTATTTACTATAATGGGTCTGGTTTTACTTTGACTTCCCACCCCAACGAGGATAAGAAAACAAAGAGGATTGCAGGAGCTCTTGGGTAGCTGGTCTCTTGCAAAAAAGTTCTCAGGCTTTCTTCTTTGTCTCCTCTAGTTTCCCCCCTAAGGTGGCATCCAGTTATTGGAGGTATTCATCTCATGGTAGAGCTAGAAACAGGAGGCCTTGGGTTTTCATGACACTTTTTGTTTGTTTGTCTGTTTGTTTGGGGACATACCTGCTGTGCTCATGGCTTACCCCTAGTTCTATATTTAGGGGTCACTCCTAGCAGTGCTTAGCAGCACATATGCAGTGCAGGAATTGAATCTGGTCTACCACATGCAAGACAAGCCCTTATCTGTTGTACTCTTGTTTTTTTTTTTCTTTTTGGGTCACACCTGGCAATGCACAGGGGTTACTCCTGGCTCTGCACTCAGGAATTACTCCTGGCGGTGCTCAGGGGACCATATGGGATGCTGGGAATCGAACCCGGGTCCGCCGCGTGCAAGGCAAACGCCCTACCCACTGTGCTATTGCTCCAGCCCCCTGTTGTACTCTTTAGCCCTCATGCTACTTCTGCATCCTCAGCCAGGTGAAGAAGCAGGTTTCATTTGATGTTTGGCTGCCAGCTGCTATGGGATTTAAGGCTACAGACATTCAACTCAGGCTAGTGAGCCCTCTAGCAGGAAACCACTTAGCTTCACTGATTTACTAGACTGTTCACTTCCACACTGCTACTCTCTGAGGGAATATATGACCAGAATGATTCTCCCTCACTCCCCCTGCATTGAAAAGGAGCAATTGCTCTGGGAAATAGAATTAGGCTGCCTCTTCCATGCATGCACACATACTATATTACTCCTATGCCATGCTGAAGGTGCAGAGACAAATGCCTCCTTTCTTCCAAGGAAAGCAGGTTCCAAATTCCAACCTCCTCAGGTTTTCCAATACCCTACTTGAACGCTGTTTACCTGCCTGGTTCCAATTCTGAGACTTCGCCACAACAGTTAAGATCTGCCAGCACTGCTCTCTCAGGTCTTTCTTCTCCGTGTACCTTTCGAGGTAAGAGGGAAGACTCAGCAGCCTGTCTTCAGGCTTATGCCTCAGCTTCAGTTTTCACTACCTCGTGGTATACATTAACTATATTTTAAATGTTAATGGAGTTTTACAATTTTATTAAACCTCTCTTTTAGCCAGGGCTGACTTTTTCTAGTCTGCGGCATTCCTTGGAATTTAAAAGTCAAAAGTTGCTTTCCTTCTTTTGCACTATTGACAACACATTTTATTTATCCTTTGAAATGGTGCTGCTCCTGAATGACTTAGGAGAGGGCCTCAAGTCAAATGCAAAAGCATGATAACATATTTTTGAAAACCATTATCTTTATTATATATTTTTCTTGGAGCTGCCAACCCTTTTGTTCATTTCATATGACCTTTCTATATGCCAGATTATTTCCTGGAAGGTCAAATTTATCTCTATTTTGGAGACACCAAGAGGACTCTAATAAGCATCATTACTTTGAATTTCAAACTTTGAGACCAATGCCACACGATAGAATGAAATAAATGTGCCGTTAGAATGCAATCCCACAAATCACATAAAATATGGGGGGAAATCTTGTAGCACCTTGACAGACCTAACAGCTTAACTCTTTGTAGCCCGTTGATCTTCTAAGACCCTTTAAATAAAAAACTCTCAAAGTCTAAAGGTCCAACTTCTATATCTAAGAGACAAGAGGCAGCTTAAATTGGCTCCAACTGAACTGACATTGATGACTAATGTGTGCAAACCAAAGCTTGGGACAATTATTTAGAATAGAGATTTTTCGACTAGGGGTGATTCCTGCTAACTGAACTAAGTCCTGGACACATTTTGGTTGTCACACTGGCTAGGTGCTACTTGCCTATTGGAAAAAGGCAGAAATGCTACTAAAAACCCTATCATCAGAGTATAGCTTCCCCACCACACTCCTGAGAAAGAACTTTTTTCCTCTAAATGTCAGTATCACAGAAGTTGCCATGCCACGTAACAAAATTCTGTTGGCTCTGAACACTTCTTGTTAAATCATTATTCCCACCTTGGTCTAAGTGTTGTCTGTCCTGTGCTCCAACAGCTTTCTAACTGGTGTTCTTGCTTGTGCTTCAGTCTCCTATACTGATTTTTTAAAAGAAAAAAAACAACAACTTTTAAATGCAAAGCTTTATAGGGCACCCTTTGCAAAAGTGTCTAGATACGGGGCATTCCCAGTGATAATCTGCTCAGCAGTGTGGCCTGATAGTTCAGTGCACCAACGGCAAAGCAGTGCTGGGGCCCACCAGGGCCACCTCTGGAAGTATTGGGATGTGGAGAGAAGCACATGGTATGGAGGACCCAACCCTGTATGCTTGCATGCAAGGCATGTACTCTAGCCCTTTGAGCTATCTCCTGGCTTTTATTTTTTTGTTTGTTTTTGTTTTTGGGTCACACCCAACGATGCTCAGGGCTGACTTCTGGCTCTACACTCAGGAATCACTCCTAGCAGTGCTTAGGGGGACCATATGGGATGCTAGGAATCGAACCCGGTCGGCCGAGTGCAAGGCAAACGCCTTACCTGCTGTACTATTGCTCCAGCCCCGCTCTCCTGACTTTTAAATCAAAGCTTTTTATTTACAGACAGTAAAATTCATATATCCAATGTGCTGATCTGTGAAGTAGGTTATTTTTTTAATTTTGAAGGGCCTCTGAGTGCTTCTTAACCAGCTGGGTCAAACAGTTGAATGCTAGGGCCCGAGGGTGCAGTGCTGCTGGGGCCACACAGTGCAGGCGACCATCAGGGCTACCCTGGCAGTGCTCAGTGGCCTCTAGGGCCACACCCAGAGATGCCTGGGGTGGGGGAATCATGCAGTGCTTGGATGGAATTTGGTCTCCAGTACTATTTTCACTTCCTGTTCTGTGAGTTTTAACAAATGTACAGAAGTCCTAGACCATCACCACAATCAAGGCAGAGAACAGATTGCTCAATGCTCAAGGTCCCAACCTGAGACTTGCCAATGGTTCACAGCCCTGAGGCTCTCAAAGTCTTTTCATTGCTCCCGAGGGAGTGGCCCCGCACCTCTCTCAGGTATGTGCCTAAGGCCATCTCTAATCCCATCTCTCCTCTTCAGGATTAGCCCCAGCCCCTCAGCCTCCCTGGGCCACCTCCCCTTCTCTTCTATCTTCCCTTCTTTTCTGAAAGATGTGGTCTCTTGGGGAGCTCACCGTCCTCATTGCTGCGTAGTTCTGTGCCTTCCCTTTGAGCAAAGAGGTAAAAAGGGAAGAGAAGAACTGGAATTCCCCTTTCAATCTGTGTACAACAGGGATCTCTTTTTCAATGTGTTCTTCGTGGAAAGAGCTGCTTCCTCTCAGAGGTTTAGAGGCCTGTGTCCTCTTGAGGCACTGACAAGGTCAGCATGATTGGTGTCGCCCTCAGGGCAAGGCAATGGAGAGAAAGGGGGTCAACAGCTTCCCACACTATGGTATTCTGGGCCTCCTTTGTCCCAAGTCCTGGCTAGAAGGAAGGGGTTCTCTTGAAGTTTTCACAGTCTCTTGCTTCCCTATTCCAACCCCCTTCTCACATCAAAGTCAGGCAGAAGAGGAGGGAAAAAAATTAGAAAACTCCCCAGCACTATACTGGTCTTTCTTTAAACTTGGACTTCTTAAAGACAGGATGGTGGGAATGATTCTGCTAAAATGCATAATGGCCAGGGAGTAACTTCAGACTAGGTAAAGCACAAGCCTGCAGGAGCAAGGCTCTGGGTTCAAGCCTGGCATGTGGCACACAACACCTCCCTGGCATAGATAGGAGGGGCCACACCCCAGAGAAAAAGTTTTAATAATTCAGTCTAATACTGACAAAGAAGGATGGTAGATGAAGCATGTTCTGAAATTTCTGTTTCTTTGGTTCCTTCGCTCATTCAGAAAATATTCATTGAGCAACTATTTGAACCAGCATCTTATCTGTTGGGAATAAGTTTTAAACATCTTGAGATTCTATCCAAAGCAGGGTCTTTATCTTCCTTCTTCTTTCTCCCTTACTTATTCTTTTTCCTTATTGTATTCATATTTGAAAAGAAAAATTTACATGGTTCAAAATGACACACACACACACACACACACATACAAACATACCCAAACCTTTCTTTACATTCTTGTCCTTCTAGTTAATCAATCCATTTTCCCCTGTCCAAAAGCAATTGATGTGGGCCCAAGCAATAGTCCAACAGGTAGGTCCCTTGCCTGGCACATAGCCAACCCACCAGGAGTGATTCCTGAGTTCAGAGCCAGGAGTAACCCCTGAGTACTGTCAAGTGCACCCTCAAACAAACTAAAAAGTCAAACAACAAGAGCAATTGATGTTACCAGATTTTGTTCCCTATCTTCAGTTTTTATTTTTTGTTTTTGGCTACATCCAGCAATGCTCAGCGATTACTCCTAGTGGTGTTTCAGGGACCATATGTGGTACTTGGATCAGACCAGGGCTGGCTGTATACAAGCAAGTGCCTTAACTCTTGTACTAACATTCCAGACCTCTACTTTCAGTTTTACAGGATGAAATATAAGAGCTACATTGCTCTAATAAATTCCAAATTACTTTACTTTCTTGCTGATAGGTCTTTGCAATGACTTCAATTCAGACCTTGAAAAACTTTTTCAAGGTTGCATAGTATTGCAGTTCATGAAAATCACAGAATAATTCTAATTGCTTATTTATTAAATTCAAAGTTATCTGTCATCTTTTTATATAATAAACAACAGTGTGATGTTTCATCTGCAATTATTATGTTTTCCATGTTTTGGATTATGTTTGTATAAAAAATTCCTTCCATTCTCATAGATTGATTCAAAGGGTAGGCACATTCCTCATTGCTATATAAGACAGGCAGTTTCTTTTTTTGAAGACACTTTTATGAATTCTAGGCTTCAAATTATTTTCTTCTAAAGCACATTCTCACTGTCTTCAAAAGCAGACTAGCTCTAATGAGTCAGTCCCTCCTACAGAAATTTGCTAATAATGCATTATTAGACAATGGCTTGGGTGAGCACTCAACTAAACATCAATCATAACTCAA
Organism: Sorex araneus; assembly: GCF_027595985.1. Lineage (NCBI taxonomy): Eukaryota > Metazoa > Chordata > Mammalia > Eulipotyphla > Soricidae > Sorex > Sorex araneus. The sequence continues at coordinate 45,415,302 of NC_073304.1, forward strand.
TCATACATTCGCAGGGAAGTGCTATGGAGAAATAGAAATATATTAGACAAGTCGTGGAAGGCAGTGGGGTTTGAGACAGCGAAGAAAGAGAAATGTGCCTATAAATCGAGGGAGGTCCAATTTGGAAGGCCGACTGCAGACAAGGCCTGCATTTATCATTGAGGTCATCCTATCGCCGTGAAGTTGCTCTCAGAGGTTGAGAAATACAAAGAATGGGATTGAATTTTGAGTGCATCCGGGAGCTACTCCGCAATGAGTGCCCTATTTCCCCACTCATTCCCCTATACCCCGAGATGACCCGCCCCACTTCTCCCAGCGGGCAGGCGCTCGCGTTCTGGCTGATTTTGGGCCCCGCCACCTGCCGTCCTCCGTCACGTGCCCGCCCGCAGCGGCCGCGTCGACCGGTGGGCGTGGCTCTGCCGGTCGCCGGGGCAGGAAGGGAGGCGGCCGTAGTGCCATTCTTAAAGGGGACCCGTGCGAAGGCGAGAGGCTGCTGACGGCCGGAAGGAAAATGGTGAGTTGCCGCGGGGGAGGGTGGGGGCCAGAGGGCCGGGCCAGCCGGCCGGGCTTTCCTGTTTGCCGGAGCCCATCGTCTCGGCGGGCCCCACCCGGCTGCCGGCTGGGCGCCCCCCGGCCGCGCCCCGCCGCCGGGCTGCACCTTCCCTGCGCTCCCGAGGCCGGCCCGCTCGCTGGTCCCCTGGCTGGGCAGGGGCTTCCAGAGCCCGAGCCGATGGGTGTCCTATGAGCCCGAGATCGGGCCCCCAACGGAGGCCTCCCCGGACGCCAGCTTCGCTGCCCACGGCCCTGCCAGCCCCGAGGACCCGGTGCCTGTGGGCGATTGCCGGGAGCTCTCGGCTTGCCTCGGGGCTTCCTCTGTGTCCCGGGTATCCCCAAGGCTTTAAAAACCTCGCCTCGTTGACTTCGAGTTAAGGGAATCGGGGACCTTTTTGCTCAAGGCTTTGGGGCTTGGCTGGCTGCACTGAGAGTCGAAAGCTTTTGGGTTTTGCGCTTTCGGGGTGTGTGTGGGGTGGGGGGGGGAGGTGGGCTGTGGCTTCCATTCTTGCAAGGCTTGAGGACCCCAGGGGCAAAACTAAACTGGAGGAATAAATGAATTAATTGTCCGACAGGATCTTTTCGATTCTTTTTACCGTTGTTCCCCCGCCCCCCTCCCCCATGCTCATTTCTTTCAGTAGAGATAAAACACAAGCAGTATCCTTCAGTGCCCGTCTCAGACCCCCTGCTGCTCGAGGCTGAGCCCGCGAACGGACCAGGTCGCTGACTCAGTTCTCTCTCCTCCCTCCCGACCTTTCAGCTGCGCGCCCGGGTTCCGGCCGCTCACTTACCCCGTAAGCACTTAAACGCTCGTGCTTACCGGGGGAGGGGGGGGGGGGCTTCTGATTCTCGAACTCTCCTGCCTTCCTCCAGCTTCTGTTGCTCAGTCTGCGTCCTAAGCACCCACCCCTTCCCTGGGCAAGCACACGCCGCAGCCTACCGTGCCCCATTCATGGTCTCATCTCTCTTCTCCATCCTTTCTTACCCGCGCTCAGGGCTTTAGTTAGCACCTGCCCATCCGCAGGCTTTGCCTCTGAGGTCCAGTTCAGACCGATCTATCTTTTACGCTTATTAGCTAACACCCCACCCCCATCCCCCCCACCCCCAGCCCAGGGAAGCTTTTCACCTCCAAACGCTGCAGCTCAGGAGCGCTTCCCCCTCAAACCCGGTCTTCAGTGTGTGTTAACAGAGCCAGGCAGCACTGTTCCCCTCTGTTATTCAAGTGGGAAGCCTGGCCGTCATCTTCACATCCCATTTTCCTAACGCACCTGGCCCCAACAGTTCCCCTGTTTCCCTGGCACCTTTATAGTGGTGAAGAGAGTGGGCTTAGAGAGAGGTCTGTTTGGCTGGGTTTGAAGCCTGGCTCCAGAGTTGCATAACTTTGGGGGAAGAAACTTAATCTCTCTTAAGACTTTTTCTTGCAAATGGAAATAATGACCACTCCTTTGGGATTTTTTTTTTTTTTAAGTTGGGCAGGAGATCCATGTAAAGGATATAGCCCAGCGTTTCTTTCCTGGTGTTTAATACGTGCTATTATTAGCAGTTTTCACCTACCTCGTTTTCTTTTCTTCAACCTGATATACTTTACGTTTCTCACCTGAGCCACTAGCCGGTTAGCTAGTCTTGCTCTTTCATCCCAACTCTGCCTGTTTTCTCCAAGCACATTTGATCATGTGTCCTGTCAGCACTCTGCTCGAAATTCCCTACTCAGAGGAGACCACACTCTAGTCCAGATTATTCTCTATTCCTGAGTCACAGTGACCTATCACTATCTTGGATGTGTCATGCACACTTTAATCAAAGGGCCATTGCATATAGTTTTGGTCCTTCAGATGTGTTCTTCAAAGGCCTGTAATCTTGCTTCTTCACTAGTCATACCGTCTCCGTCTATCATGTGTGTCTCCTTTCTACCTTTTCTTGTGAACACAAGTGCACTTAAAAAAATTGTTTTTTTGTTTTAAATTTTAAATTTTTGCAAAAAAATTTTGATCTGTTGGACTCAAGTCACACCCAGAGGCGCTCAGGACTTACTCCTGGCTCTGTGCTCAGGGATCATTCCTGGTGGGGCTCCGGAAATGGTATAGGATGCCAAGATGGAACCCAGGTCAGCCTCCTGCAAGACAGTCTCCTACCTACCTACTGTACTTTTACTATGAATGGACATAAGTCTTTCCTAACTGGACTGTAAGGTAAACACCTTGAAGACATGCCTACATTCTCTTTATTTTACATGATTGTCTTCCTGGCACTTAAATTAGTTTTGACACTCCTTAAATATTTAAACCAACGAATGAAGACAACCTCAGCTCTTTCCTTTGTGTCTCAACATTTGCATACAGTTGTTTTTAAGGCTTTGTGGTCATTCTTAAATCCTTCTACCAACTGAACCTGAGTTCATTTTCTTATTAGTAGTTTTGGCTTTCTTTTGGTATTGGGAGGGATGAAAATGCAGAAAACATTGCTATCTGAGTTTAATCACAGCATGTTTCTCACTTAGTTTCTTAATCCTTGGAATGTCTGTTGCTCAAGAAGTTCTGGATATCAGAGGTAGAAAATAAGAACTTCATGATAAGTTGGCGTTGCTCAAATGCCCAAATATTTAGTCGTTCATAGTTTCATTAATGAGTTCTACTTTTGATTGGACAGAAAATTGAAGTACTGATTACTGATTCTGATTTCTGTGTGTGTTTTTTTTTCAAGATGGGAAAAAAAGTGGACCATAGTTTAATACTTCTGGAAACACTGACTTAGCATCTGTTCTCTCTCTTTTTAAAAATAAATGTTTTTGTTTTGGGACCACACCCAGCAATCCTCAGGGCTAGCTCCTGGCTCTGCACACAGGAATCAGTTCTGGTGGAACTTGGGGATTATCTGTGGTGCCCAGGATCAGAACTGGGTCAGCCATGTACAAGGCAAGCGACCTACCGATACTTTCTCTCCGACCTCTGATTTTCCTTTTCTTCCTGAAGAATGCAAAAACCATTTTATTATCTAACAGTGAATAGTGATCCTTGACTTATTCCATATTCTTTTCTTTCTCCCTCGTTCTGATGACATGCTTCATTATTTTGTTGTTATTCTTTGGAATGCTTGTTATCCAAAGAGTTAATGTATACGCATCATGTAGACACAAATGTTGATTTAAAAGCTTTTTGAAGAGTTATATGTATCCTGACGAAATATGTCCAAAGCCCTAAGTTCAATTCCTGGCACTATATGGCCTCCCAAGCACCATTGGTCATGACCCTGGTGGCCCCTGAACTGTTAAAACTCCACCTCCCAAAGAGTTTATGTGTCACTTTAATGCTTTCACAAATGGAATTTGTAAGTTTCCATGTGCCTCCTATAAGTTTTTTGTTTGTTTGTTTGTTCTAACACATATATTGAAGTCATAGAATTTTATACATAGGTGATTTTTTTTTTTCTTTTCTAGAGTGAGTCTTTGGTAGTCTGTGATGTTGCTGAAGATTTAGTGGAAAAGCTGAGAAAGTTTCGTTTTCGCAAAGAAACGAACAATGCTGCCATTATAAGTAAGTTAACTGTGATTACTTCAGTTACATGGTCTTAGTTAATTTTATCTTCCAGCTATTGAATAAGCCTGAATCTCTAGAATATATTTCACATCTGTTTAACTGCCCTTCCCTTTTAGATCATTGAAAAAACTTTTCCAAGTTCTCAGCTGCCCCCATTGCTCTAGGGAATGACATTGTTCAGTAACCCACCCAACTTCATCCCTTAACTTCTTGGGAGACTTAATATAGTGTGCCCATGCATCCTCCAACGAAAAACTTTACCTAATCTAATGGTTTGACATTTGTCTTCAAAGTAATTTGGGAATTATTTTTATTCTAGACTTGAATTCTAGTTGCATGGAGTGTACTTTTAAGTGTCATCAATTATTGACAAGGGAAAGAATGATTTACATATTGCCTCTTCCATTGTGAGTCGTTTTGGTGATATTAAATATGTGGGTAGCATTTTAGAAAGAGAAAGGATGAGGGAGTGAAGATGTAAAACTATAGATTGTGCTAACAGTTCTGTTTGGTGGGTGTGAATTAATGAAGTGGAGGCAAAGCAATTTGTCATGAATTCTGGTTTTTTATAAATTAAAGAAGTGTAAGCATATCGTTCTTAAAGGTAAAAATGTCTTAGTGCTATTTTGTTACAAAAGGTAAAGAGATCATAGTGTATCTCACAGGATATACTATGAAATTAGTGCAAAAACTAAAAATTGTGGCTTTTCAGAGTAATGGGAGAGAGTAGAGACAGGTTATGTCAACATATGTTGATGTTTTTGTATAATATCATGTATATTAAGGTATAATATATCATTATTATTTGGTAACTCATTTTGTCAAACTTAATTATGCTGGAATCCTTCCTTACTCTGGAGAAGTTGGTAATCTGCTACTGGCTGTATCCTCAGCTGTGGTCTGTTTTAAAATTCTGTCATATTACATAGACCATATCAGCACCCACTTCCCCAGCCCTCAGATTTTGTTATTGGGCCACACCTGGCGGTGCTTAGGATTTAACTCCTGCCTCTGCACTCAGGAAACACTCCTGGCAATGCTCAGGGAACTGCTGCAGTTTGCCGGGGATCAAGCCCGTGTCGACCACATACAAGGCATTTGCCTATCTGCTGTACTATTGCTCTGGTCCCTCTCTTTTCTTTTTTTTTTTCTTTTTCTTTTTTTTTTTTAAATCATAGGAAGTTTGCATTTGAGCTACTAAGTTCTTTATGTGCACAGTAAAGGTATGAAGTTGACATAAAATTCTAAATAAGCACATCAAGTGCTGGAAATTGTTGGTAGTGGCTTTGAAACTTCAGATGAATGAAAAGCAAAGCTGGTTTATAGACTATAAACTAAACCTTGAATTTTATGCTTATATTTCTGATGTTTCTTTTTTTTTTTCCTTTTTTTTGCTTTTTGGGGCCATACCTGTCATGCTTTGGGAGGATTACTCCAGGCTCTGTGCTTAGGAATTACTCCTGGTAGAGTTTGGGGGGGACCATTTGGGATGCTGTGGATTGAGATCTGGTCGGCCATATGCAAGGCAAGAGCTCTACCCACTGTCCTGTTGTTCTGGCCCTGATATTTTATTTTCTGTATCAAAAAAGGACTATAACTCTGTGGGTTGGGTAGGTAAAGATTGTATTAGAATCACAATGCTAATACTTATTATTGTTATTTTTTTAGTGAAGATTGATAAGGATAAAAGCCTGGTGGTACTGGATGAAGAGCTTGAGGTTTGCTTGATGAACTTATCACAATTTTATAGTTAAGCAATTATCATTGCTCACAATATGCTAGCTATATTACCTGTACTTCGGAAATGAATCTGAACCTTTGAATGCCTGCTTATTAGGAATGAAAAGCATGTACTAATTGTTATGTTGCTAAATTAGTAACCATCTTTAAAACATTAACAAAATCCAGTCTAATAAGTGATCGAAGTTAAGGCTATGTGCCCAATAAAATTAGCTTTTTAACTTCTGGATTTCTTTGTTAGTAAGTTAAAAATGAAACCTTTTATCTTGAGTGTTTAGTTTGTCAAAGTAAGTCACTTACTTCGAATGAAAAGAAATTAATGTCTTCTCTGATGGGTAGACTTTTCTTACTCAGTATTTTCCTGATGACTAGAACATAAGCATGATCTACTATGCCTTTTTAGTTGATAAATAAATCTAGATTGAGTGGGTTCTTCAATCTAGTGAGGTTAAGGTTTTAATAACTAGTTTATGTACAATTGAGTAAGATAAAATGTTATGTTGTAGTATATGTTTATGAGTCAGTGCTTACTAGTGGAATAGGTATTTAGTGTCTCATGGGCTTCTAGGTAAGAAAATGCTTAGAAATTGTTTTTCTTTTTGGTACTAGGGCATTTCACCAGATGAACTTAAAGATGAACTACCTGAACGACAACCTCGATATCCTTTTCTTAATGTTTGCGAAAGATGAGTTTTCTTTTAAGAGTCAGAGTCTTATTTATGATGTGTGTGTGGGGGTGGGGGAGTCATCTGGCACACTCAGTGATGCTCTGGGTTACTCCTGGCTCTGTATGCAGAAATTACTCCTGGTGGTGCTCTGGACCATATGGGATTCCAGACATTGAACCTGGGTCGGATGCATGCTACTGACCCATTCTACTGTCGCTCTGATGTTCATCTTAAAGACATCTTACAAAATTTCTTTCTTTACCATGACCATAACCAAATTAAAATAAAATAAGCATGCACACAGTCCCTGGCACTGGGGAAAAAAATATGTGTACACACATATGCACACACACACACACACCGTGCACACACACAGGGGAAAAATGTATACACACACACACATGCACACGCACACACATAATGAACTAAGATAAATGAAAAGTTGATGTGTAGTGAATGAGTTTTACTTTGTTTCAGTGCGAGGGATTGAACCCAGGGTCTCATATGCAAGACCTATGTTCTACCACTGAACTTGACAGTATTCCTTGTTCCTGAATTAGGTCCTTTTGAAAAAATGGTATAGTTGAGCCAGAGTGATGGTACAGTGGCTTGGGCACTTCCCTTAGTAAGCCCTGAGCACCACATGTATGCTCACACACACACATGTACACACATACACGTTAGCAGTTGAGAAAAATCTATGAAAAACAATGTTTTAAATAATTTTCTAATTATAAATATGATCTTTAAAACTTAGGTAACCCTGTATAATTTTGTGCAGAAAGATAGCTGATGAAGAGTGGCCTAATGATTGAGATAGAAATTTACCTTTTGCTGATCTCACAGATTTTGGGTTTTTGTTTGTTTTTTTTTAGAACATTGTTGGTAAGTACTTGTCTCAAAGCAGTACTTTTAGTTTCTTTAACTTGAGAAAAACCTTCATTGTGTATAGTTATAAATATCAACATGATGATGGAAGAGTTTCATATCCTCTGTGTTTTATTTTCTCTAGTCCTGTAGGTAAGTGAATTTCTCTAAATAGTGTATATTTGGTTTTGAATTAAGTATAATGTTTTTAATACTAGACAAATGTTATGCTTTTTTAGAAATGAAAGTGTTGAATAAATTGAAGTCTGTGTGCACACACTCACACTTGGATGTATCACTGGAAATAAATTCCTCTAAAGCATCATCTCATAGAATTACCTTATTTACTTACAATAAAATCCTGGCAATCTCGCAATGGGGGGGAGAGGGGAAGAACCGGCCCTGCTTCCTGCCCTAATGGGACCCCAGCGGCCTCCCACGTACAGCTCCCCCGCTCCTGAACAGCCATGATTCCAGAGGCACGCAAACCAATCTTGGAATGCAGCAGCCACTGGCAGAAATACCTCTGGTCTTAATACCAGAATCCCAAAACTGGGTGGCCAATTTCACGACCGTGCAACATCATATGCTCATTGTTAGCAACAATAGAAAACATACGATCTAATGATGCCATTCTGACAGGTCTGACTGTTGGGGGGAAAATTCCAAATAATGATAGTGAGTTTTCAGTCAAAATCATCTGCCACACAGGCAGAGGGGGAGAGGAAGGGAGGGTGTCTGGGGTTCTTGGTGGTGGATCATGTGCACTGGTGAAGGGATGGGTGTTTGATCATTGCATGACTGAGACTTGATCCTGAAAGCCCTGTAACTGTTCTCACGGTGTCTCAATTTAAAAACATCAAGTTAAGGGGCTGGAGCAATAGCACAGCGGATAGGGCATTTGCCTTGCACCTGGCTGACCCGGGTTTGATTCCCAGCATCCCGTATGGTCCCCCGAGCACTGCCAGGAGTAACCCCTGTGCATTGCTGGGTGTGACCCAAAAAGCAAAAAAAAAAAACCATCAAGTTAAAATAAATAAATAAAAAGAAAGGTATAAAATAAAATCCCGGCAGAGTAATTAATTGTTTATTTTTATTTTATTTTATTTTTTTGGGTTTTTGGGTCACACCCGGCGATGCACAGGGGTTACTCCTGGCTCTTCACTCGGGAATCACCCCTGGCGGTGCTCAGGGGACCATATGGGATTAGAACCCGGGTCGGCCGCGTGCAAGGCAAACGCCCTACCCGCTGTTCTATCGCTTCAGCCCCAGAGTAATTAATTGTTTAATTAAATCATGAACACATTTTAAGGAATTTAAAATGACATTTTGAAATATCAAAAGTGCATTAAAAATTTTTGTTTCTAAGTGTGTGAACTTTGATATGTATTTGTGTTTCTTTAAAATAGCAGTTACCAAAGATTTCATCTTGAGAATGAATAGTCCCAGCATTGCTTACATTGGATATTAAAATGGCTTATTGATATTTAAGGTATCCATTATCATTGGAACTCCCAGTCCCACCACCATTCAAGCTCACAGACTTTACTATTTACTAAACTTTACTATTCGTATTGCTTACTTAGCACTTAAAATATACTACACTATATTTATAATTTAATCTATAAACAGACTAACTTTTTTTCAAGGACAAAAATTCCTGCCTTATTGACTCACCACTGTCAAAAGACTTTATATATGAGGCATCATAAAATTGATCTTGATATTTAATACCAGGTTGAGATACTGCTGAAAAGTTTCAAACATTTACAAGGCTCTAAAAATCAAGATCTATAGAGATCTAGTTCCATTTAACATACTGACCTGTAGATTTATTTGTAATTCAGCTGTATCTCTTTGTGCAGGCAGTATGCATCAGGAGACTCAAAAAGCAGCCAGTTTACATTTTGACTAAAATGTATGAGTTTAGTAGGGGAGGGGGGAATAATAAATGTGTCATTAAAAACAGTTAAGTAAGTACAGAGCCTGAGTAGCCCTGAGGACTGCTAGATGTGGCCCCAATCGCTGTTCCTCCCTCCCTAACCTCACCTGCCCCCCCCAATAAAAAAACATTAAGTGAAAACCCATTACTTCTTCAAATTTTGAGTCTCATTTTTATTCTAATCTCTCTTCCAGGATGTAAGCCTGAACAACAGATGATGTATGCTGGGAGTAAGAATAAGCTAGTCCAAACAGCTGAGCTAACCAAGGTGGTGTTTATATTTTGACTTACTTTTTAAGATGGTGTTTTCCCTTAGTATGTTGGGCAATTGTTAAAATAATCTGAAGAATTAAGTATTTTTCTGCAGGTGAGTTATTTAAACTCGAGTAGCAAATTAGTCAAAGCTTTTTAATTAGTTGGAAATAAAATTACAGATGTCTTTAATTTTAAAAAATGTGGGTTTTGAGTGGTATCTCTAAGTGGATTAGAATAAATCACATTAAAAATGTGGGCGGCTTTAGAACAGACATGAACTATTCAATTTATTGAGAGGTGTTTGTCATTGGTAATGTAACTTCTAATAGATAAGTAGGCATAAGGTGCTTCTCTGAGCTCTTTTCTGTAGGCTGAATGAACATTTTTAATGAAGTTTCCTATTGTACAGTTAATTGTTGATTCTGAATCTAATATTTAATTGCTATGATACTTTCAGTGTTTGTTGTATTAAGCTGGAACATTCTCATGAGTTACTAATTTTAAGGGTTAATTGTGTCCCCATGGGTTCTATGGTAATTTTTGAAGGCTAAAGATAAGAGGGGTACTTGCTTTCAGACTTTCAACTTCCACATGTTTAAGATGAAACAGTATATACAGTTTTAAAATAGAATATGAGGGGTCAGAGAGATACTACAGAGATTATGGCACTTGCCTTGCATACTGCCAACTCTGGTTCGATCCCTGGCAAATGATCCTCCGAGCACTGCCAGGACTGCTCCCTGAGTATAGAGTCAGGAGTTAGCAACTGCCAGGTAATGGTCCCAAAGCATAATAACAATAATGATGATGATAGTAAATTTAAATAGAATATGACCACTAAAATGGTATTAAACAACATCTCCTTTCAGATTTCATTTTTCAGGCAGTCAGTGTTTTCCCCTGAGGTGTTTATTCAACTCAGGGATAGATTAAGCACCATCTGCTTTTTCCCCTTCACCCATGCTTGCTGCTGATGCTACCAGCCTACCTACAGAAACACACTTTTCCTCATTTGTACCATAGAACACCTGGAGTTGCTCTAAGGGTTTGAGTGGTTAAGTAGACCCATTAACAGCTTAATGCCTCTCTGCCTTGGGCATGCCTTGAATTGTTACTTTTATAAAGTATCTTATGACAGCCTTGTCATGTTGATAGTGTTTCTGTTTTGAACAAGGGAAAACTAAAATTCAAAAGATGAATGATTTCTCTGTGGTAAATAATGGTAAATGCAGAGCTAGGATTCAAACTCAAATCTGTTCTTAAATCCCATCTTTTTTTGCTGCATTTCATTATCTCCCTTGTAACTCTAATACTATCTTCATTTCGTGTCCTAATTCTTCCTTGGAGATTTATGACTGTCGGCTTCTAATCCATATCAAAACAAGTTATAGTTAGTTGTTTTTTCCGACTAACAAAGCTTGTGTACTTCCAGTTCCCGATTAATTTCAGTTATGCATACTTAGGATATCATTTTTAGTGGGGAAGATTCACAAAAACTGTTCCTTTATAATATGTGTAGATTTATGCTTTAAGAGAACTTTTGGTTTTATGCCATCTTGATTGTTAGATTTCGGTTGCTGAACTTCCCCAAAGATGTCTATCTAATTTATAAAAAACTATCTAATTTACACAGATTAAGCCATGAGAGTTTGAAAAGAGAATTTGATATACAGTATAATTCTTTTGTGAGGGAAATTGTCAGAGTATGACCTCCTTTTTTTTTTTCTGTAGGTATTTGAAATAAGAAATACTGAAGACCTAACTGAAGAATGGTTACGTGAGAAACTTGGATTTTTCCACTAATGTGAACTTCTGTGTTTCTAAAGTATTTATGTATTAACCTGACCATACTGGAACCAGACATAAATACTTATTTATGCCTAAAAATGCACTGTTACTTACAGTTTGTTTCCTGCAGTAAAGAAAAAATTCTTCATTTGTTCAAAGTTTGAACAAAGGGGAAATCATCTTCATAGTAATCAAACTTTGTAAAGTGTTTCCTTATATTTGTAATTGTTAGGTGGACTACTTCTCTCCAGGGACTTTTTGCACTCTGTGACTAATTTCTATAACTTCTGGTTCAGAATTTGTTACTATTTGCAGACACCATTGGAAAATGGGTATTAGATTGTGATGGATAACAGTTGCCTCCTTTTGACAAATACTGGATATTAGTTTATATAAAAATAGCATAATATCATTTGTCAAATATTTTAAATTAATTTGGGGTAAAATACTTCCTTGAGTGTCCCAGTTTTGAGCCATGAATGATAACTGAGTAATCTGCATTACAAGTAACTTTTTATCAATTTCATGCCTCTTTTGTTTTTCTGTATCTTTTTAATCAAGTCCAGAATTTTTTTTCTTAAACTACTCATTGTTAAGGCATGGGAAGTATATTTCATAATAAAGTTTTAACTCTTAAGTTTTCTTCTTATGGAAAATAGTATTAGTCTTAGACATGAAGGGTTGTAATAATTAAGGACTTTATTCTTAGATCTGTCATTCTAGCTAATTTTGAATATAGGTTATTAATACTTTATTTAGAAAACAATGTCATGTGAACAGTAGTTATTTAGATATGTTAATACTGTGCCTTTGATTTATTAGCTTTAAAGTTAATTTAAGACTTTTACACTGCCAGTATTCCAGATTTGGTGAAATTAATACTTTTATAAAGGGTCCAAATAAAACAATTTTCTAATATGTGTATCTGAAATTTGTAATAAATCAGCTTTCTATTTTAAAAATTCCAACTATCTTGCACTGATGAATTTCTGGGAGTTGAGAGATACAGTTTTAGAATATATTTGTGATGAAATCTTGGCCACAGTTAATAAAAATACATCAGTTGAAATTGCATTTGATATTCTAAACATAAAGATATTCTCAACTGGACACTTATTAAAGTGATAGTATTCTTCGCATAAGTCAAGGACCGATATATACAGTGTGCACTTAAAGTAAATACATATGTTCATTTGTCAAAATGCCTAAGACTCTAAAGAAAACTAAATTTTGGAGAGTGACTTTTGTTTTATTTTGGTCTTTGTTTATGGACCACACCTGGCAATGCTCTGCACTCAGGAATCACTCCTGGCAGTGCTTGGGGGACCATATGAGGTGCTAGGGATTGAATCTGAGTTGGTTATTTGCAAGGCAAATGCCTTACCTGCTGTACTATCTCTTCATTCAAAAGGAGAGTGTTTTCTTACATTGCCTCTCTTAGTAATTTCAACACAAGCATAGGATTTTTTTTTTAATGTTGGCATATTTTAAATCATGTTCTTTGCATTTTTGGAGGTTTCTTATGCCAACTTTAGTAAAGGAGGTCAAGATAGTTGGAATTTTCATAAGATTGAATCGAGCCATTACTGTTCCCAGCACTGTTTGGCTTCACAAATTCAAAATAGGTAGTAATAGGAAGTTAGTTGGAGATGAGGAAGTGCTTGTGTGGGTGTTTATTTTGGTTAGGGTATGGGAAGGATTCTTTATTCCAGTTTCCAGAGAGTGAGAGAGAGAACTTCGCCCAGGAAGTTTAAGCATTCTTTATACAGCTATTTTGATATGGGTAATAATGCTTACAATTCTGCCAGAAAAAAAAAAATGTAACCCAAGTAACTGGAGAGTGTTTTTAATGTTTTTTGAATGAAGGAATTGACATTTTGTTTCACCTGGTTTGCAGCAATAAGAGAAAATAGCCAGTGCTACAAGAATGTATTTTTTGGTGAGGTTCCTTGTTTTGTCTTGCATGTCTTAGTATTTCTTTTAAATATGTAAGTCTTCCATCTTGACAGACACCTAAGACATCTAAAGAACAGTAGTCCCCCTGTTCTTTTCAAAGGGAAGAAGAGCTGTGAAGGGCCAAGCTGTTTTGAGCTTGTCCAACTCTTACTGGTAATGTGTTTTGCAAGACAATAGACTGAGGCTAAGGGATTTGTAGAACATTTTTCACTCCCTCTATTTTAGAGGAAGTTTTACAAAACCCAACTCTAGAGTGTTCTCAGGATTTTATAGAAATTTCCCTGTCTTTCAACCAAATTTTGCATTGTTATTTTCAAGTATATTTCCTCTTCAGTCTTTTCTTGCTTTCTCAAATAGTAATTCCAGATTTTATAATTCCAAATTTTACATTCCTTATCTTTCTGGTACAGCCATTCCCATTTCATCTTCAATTAATCTTTCCTTTTTGGCTGCAGCTATTGTCCTGGGAACCTCCTTCATACTCTTAAGTCACCATTAGTTGTTGGCTTGCATAAGTTTGGCATAGCATCTAATGTGGTCAAAATAGAACCAACTGATAATCACAGAATGTTTTTAGTATGGTTTTTTTTTGTGGCAGCATAAATGACATGAAGAAAACTGTTCTCAGGTTACTATGCTGAAATTCCAAAATGTCAGAGTTTTGAATAATATTCAATAATATTCACTTTGTTTTAGTGTTGAAACAGGTATGTTAGGAAGAAAGCTGGTTGACTGTTATTGTTTGACATCTGAAATAAATGTTCAAATTGTCTATTTCTAAAAAAGTTTACTAAATTCCCAGTGGAATTAAATATATACTTGTTTACGCTGATGTAATTTAAAAAAATTTTTTTTTTGCCATTACTCAATAATATTTGTTGCAAAATGTCTCTCAGCACTTTTCTCTCCCGTTTTATCTCCTATTTTTAGGAGTCAAATGTAGCCATAAACTGTATCCTGGTCTGATACTTTAACTAAAAAAAAAAAAATTCAATTAAGGGGAGTTGATTGCCAGATTAAATTTGGCTACCTTTTTTCCCCATCCATATAGGCAGTGAAGAAGGTATACTTAAGATAACATTTGGACTGCTTTTAAAGCCCAAGCAATGTCATTAATCTTAATATGGACTAGTGATGACAAATAGATATTTTCATGAGTTTAATTGCTGATACTTGGTGGAAGTAGAGTAACTCAGTCTATCAATTCAAGTATCTTGGTACAATTGCTTTCCTTGTTTAATAAACTGATAGTACTGGAATCTACAGAATATGAGCCTTTGCAACATATGTGAAGAAGTATCTCAAACATTTCTGGACAAGTCTGATGTATTTCTGGAAGAATGTAAATTTAGGCTACTTAACATCAGTGGTCTCAAGTGGAATATTCTTGAGAAATTTGTTTCCTATTACGTCATTTGACATTTCAATACAGTGATTATGTTCCTATAATATTTAAAATAACCACAAGGTGTGATAGAAACTGTTTTCTTGCTTTTTTTTTAAATGTAGTTTGTACACATATAATTACTTGAATATCATTTGAGATTACCAACAGACTAGGGAAGTTCCCACTGGTTTAGATGGTCCAATGGTAACTCATTTCAGGAGGCTTGAAACATTAATGGTTTAGTCTTGTGAATATTAACAATTTCCTGTCATCGTTTAACAAAGTCAGCAGCTGACACAACTTCTTAAGCTGTGGTTTCAGTCTCTGCTAGTTCATATTGCATGTTTATTTTGGACAGTCTTCTGTTAAGCATGGTGCTTGTACTGGTTTAAATAAAATGTTAACATGAAAGGATTTCTAATTTTTTTGTTTTTCACTCGACTCTGGTTACGTGCCTGGCCTAATTGTGGTATTTGTGTGATACAGTTTGTCTCCAAAAGCTTAGTGGCAAAATACACAAGAATCAAGCCATGGAGAGTAGAAGAATATATTCTCTCTGTGTATGAAGCCTTGGGTTCCATTTTTGACACTAAACCAGTAAATAAAGGAAAATCAGCGGGACTCACTTGGCATTGTAAGATTAGGGAAGAAAAATAAAAAGATAACGAAAACAGTTGTGGTGTTGGAATGATTTGTCTGTAGGGGCAGAGGCTATTGCTTAAAATGATGAATTCTTGCTTTCAAAGGGAAAAGTAGAAGATAGAGGGACCATACAGTTTCTAGGAAATTAAATTGGAGGTCCTTTTAGTGAAGGTCCTTAGTAGTCTATCACTATTAAACATCCATTGAAGATAATCCTTGAGTATAGTGGTATATTTTAGTCCATCGATACAGACAGGTCACCAATACTTACAACATAGTTTTTAATTTTCCGTGTACTTGTGATGTCTTGATATGTTTATGGGTGTGGAAAGTTTATGCCTTACTATCTTCAGGAATCTCAAAAGAGTTGAACAGAATGTGGAAGTGTGTCTCCCTTGTTTCCTAATTTTGGCCATTGAGCTGTTCAAAGTTAGGGGCTTAATATTTTTATTTCCTTATTGTCTTTTAGACCTCACTTTCAGCATCAAAAAGCATTTGTAACCACTTCACCTCACAGCCTGGGCTCTTGTTTGCGTGAGGGCATACCCTGAGTGGATAGTATCCTTGGACATATCTATTTTTAGTTATCTTGGGGAACCAATTAAATTAAACAATTTTGCTGAGCATCTGGGAGTTTTCACATAGCTCTTATCCTTGAGATCTTCCGTAGGCTACAGAAAAAATTGCTGCTGAGTTAAGTAACCTTTCTTTTCAATTTTAGGGAAGAAGCAGAATGCCTACATTGTGTCCAAAAGCACACACACGACACACACACACACACACACACACACACATACAAAGCCCACCTATAGTTCCTGTGCGTTGTGTGTGTGTCTGTGTGTCTGTGTGTCTGTGTCTGTGTGTATATGGTGAGGGTGGGGGTGGGAATGAGAAAGAGACTGCTGATAACTATTGCCCACACACACACAATTACAGATTTTCATACCCTGGAATGTAAGGCTCTTCCCAGCTTGGCCACGCCTAAATGCCTCACTCCTTTGTTAGGAAGAAATGTCTCAGCCATGCTGATGGGGCAAGTTGCCTTTAGGCAGCTGTGATTTGTCCCATGTGGCTGTACATTCCTGTCTTCGTTCCTCTTTCCACACTTGACACTGGATCTCTCCTAGCCCCAGCTCATGGAAGCTAAGGGTACCCACACTTCTGTTATTACCTCCGTATCAGACTGTGAGCTGGGCTAGCCATTAATGTACCTTTACAGCTCAATTTCTGACTTTGCAAAAATGATTTCATTCTCTTGAGATGAGGCAGCTAACAGTAGACACTGTCCTTGGAAGAATGCCATTAGTTGAGGAGGCCCTCTGCAGCCTACAGAGCAGGATAGAAGAGGCCGGTCTGGTGGGGCAAAATGAAGCAGGCAGGTAGAGGGAACCTTTTAAAAACAGCAGCCTCAGGGCCAGAGAGAGAGAGAGAGCGAGAGCACATGCTTTGCATGAAGTAAGTCTGAATTTGATCCCTGCACCCCATGGCCCCCTGAACACTACCAGGACAGACTGAACTGTTAAGTGTGCTCACCCCAAAAAATTATGGAAGTATGCTCACTATTTCAGGTAATAAGTTTCAATGTACTCTAATGTCAACTTGACACTTAAAAATTTTTAATTCCTTCCCTGCCCCTCTATCATATCCTTCAAGTATGCTTCAGGCTGGGAAATCCACTGTAGAAATGAGGCGTATTCTAGTGTCTCCCACCCCCCACCTCCCCACCCCCCGCCATGTTGGCTCTGGATCCTCTGGCATTTGGAGGAAGAGGTGCAATTTAAGGAAACAAGTCTCATTAACCTGATGTCCATAGAATCTGGAGTTCCAGCCATCTGGGTGTGGCTAACGTCTAAAACCAACCCTCCCCCCTCAGAGGGTTCCTTCTGTGGGTTCCTTGCTAATTTCCCCCACTGGGAACTTTGCAGGGGCTGGAGTGATATAGCACAGCAGGTAAGGCATTTGCCTTGCCCAAGGTCGACCTGGTTTTGATTCCTCCTTCCCTCTCGGAGAGCCCGGCAAGCTACCGAGAGTATCCTGCCCGCATGGCAGAGCCTGGCAAGCTACCTGTGGAGTGTTCAATATGCCAAAAACAATATGTTATCACAATGGAGATGTTACTGGTGCCCGCTCCAGCAAATCGATGAGCAACTGGATGACAGTGACAGTGGCAGTGACTTTATTTGAAAACCAAACATACAAGTGAGTGAAAATAAACACAAGGTCTCATGAATATTGGCCTTCCTCACCATTTCTGCCAGGGAACTTTGCAGGTCATTTGACTTGAGTCATGTCTCTGATAGCTGCTAGCTTTAGTAAGCACCCTTTCTGTGCTCCATTCAAGTCACCTTGCCCCTCTAGTCACCTTGCTCAGCTCCTCCCCAGAATCCAGGTCTCACCTACAGGAAGCATGAGTCTTTGCCTTGTTACCATTAGAGGGTATAGCTTGCTCCCTCTGCCATCAGGGTCAGCTCTTAGATATCTTTTTATTTTGTCAGTTTTGGGTTTTTTGTTGTTGTTGTTGTTTGTTTTTTTGACCACATCCGGTGGTGTTAAGAACTTCTAGCGTTGTGCTCAGGGATCAATCCTGGTGGGGCTTGACAGACCAGATAGATGCTGGGATTGAACCTGGGTCAGCTGCATACAAGGCAAGTGCCATTCCTGCTATACGAGTGCTGTGGCTCCTCTCAGCTCTGATTTGTCTAATTTTCCCTGCCCACTATCATACCTGAGTTTTGCTAGGGTTATATTTATTTCTCAAACATACCAAACTTAGGTTTTCTTCCTAGCTGTTCCTTCTTCCTGGGATGAGTACCCTCTTTCTATTCCACCAGTTCCTTCCTTCTGACTGAACTTTGGGGGTGGGGGAGTGGGTTTGGGTCACACCCAGCTGAGATGTGCTCAGTGTTTAATTCTGGTTTTGCACTCATGGATCACTCCTGACAGACTCAGGGGACCAAGTAGGATGCTTGGGGATCAAACCACAAACAAGGCAAGCACCCTATTCATTGTAGTATCTCTCTTTGACCCCCTGAACTGATCTTAAGTGTTAAAACTTTCCCCAATCATCCATCCTAAGGAAGCAACACAACGTCTAATTTTCTGCAGAGCACCATTATCTGATATTTGCCTTATTTTGTAATGGGTCTGATTAAGGACTCTGAATTGAAATATTATAATAATTTTTTTAACTTTTTGGGTTACTCCAGGCTCTGCACTCAGGAATTACTCTTGGAGGTACTCAGGGGACATATGGGATGCTGGGAATCGAACCTGGGTCAGCCGCATGCAAGGCAACGCCCTACCCGCTATGCTATTGCTCCAGCCCCTATAATAATTTTTTGGTGTCTGTTTTTCCCCCTTCAAGAATTGGTACTCCTCATCTACACAATGCAGTTGTTAGAAAAGATGAAGTCATGAAATTTGCTGCATACAAGTGGATCAACTTGGAAAGTATGCTAAGTGAAATGAGCCAGAAAGAGAGGGACAGACATAGAAGGACTACTCTCATTTGTGGAATATAAAGTAGCAGAATGGGAGACAAACACCCAAGGATAGTAACGATAAGGACCAGGAGGATTTCTCCACAGCTTGGAAGCTGGCCTCATGTGCTGGAGGAAAAGGCAGCTCAGATAGAGAAGGGACCACCAAGTAAAGGACGCTTGGAGGGCCCACTCAGGATGAGAGATGTTTACTGAAGGTAGACTATAGATCTAATATGATAGCCACTTAATGCCTGTATTGCAAACCACAACACCCAAAGGGAGAGAGAGAGTAAAGGGGAATGAACCTGCCACAGAGGCGGGAGTGGGGGGCTGGGAGGGATACTGGGAACACTGGTGGTGGAGAGTGGTTACTGGTGGAGGGATGGGTACTCGATCATTGTATGACTGAGATGTAAGCATGAAAGTTTATAGGTCTGTAACTGTACCTCACAGTGATTCATTAAAAAAAATTAAAAAAAATTTTTTTTAAAGAATTGGTATCCTGTTTCCTGTCAAACCTCTCTTTCCTTCGGTGAAAAACTTTCTTAATACAGTATTCCCTCACTATTTAATTTCCTTGATTATTAGAACCTTTTCTGTTACTAAGATTTAGTTCTGTTCATTTGAAAAATTCAATTTTATATTTGATTCACAACAGGCTAAACTTGTGCTGGGGGTGGGGGAGCCCCAGTTCTCTTGTCCTGTTCTCTTATGCAGTGGTGGATGGGAAGATGGGGACAGAAAAGATGCTAGCCTGTGTCATCAAGCTGGCGGGATTCTGCTTTATTTGCACATCCATATGTTGTTGGTAAGCAGGTTGCTATTCTCTTGAATGACTTTGCTTCTCTATTGAACCTGGATGGACCATGAGCTCCAAAAATAGGACAAGTACTCAATAATCATCATTTTCCTCATTTTCTTGGTTTTTAGTGTATTCATTGCTATTTATTCCTCCCCAGTCCCAACAGATTAGTCATACATCTAGCAATTTTTCTCAATGTTTCAACACCAAAAGAAAAAATGTTCCCATTTACCCTTGCAGTGCCACTTCCCCACATGAATCCTTCTTCACACTGTCTCTGGGACTTTCCCTACATATGAGGCACAGTTGTCCTGCAGCTGCCCTCATTGGGGCCTATGGCTGTATCCATAAATTCTCTTAACCTGTTTTGCTGAAGCTCATTGTACATGGGAGATTTCTTTTTTTATATATCTCAGAAAGTGTTTTCACTCCCTACTCACAGCTGATTGCTCTTTTGGCTGGTGTGCCAGATATTTTGGTTTGCCTTTCCAGAACCTTACCCACCCTAGTCTCTGGAGCTACATCAACTGGCTTTCCTTCCTTCCTTCCTTCCTTCCTTCCTTCCTTCCTTCCTTCCTTCCTTCCTTCCTTCCTTCCTTCCTTCCTTCCTTCCTTCCTTCCTTCCTCCCTCCCTCCCTCCCTTCCTTCCTCCCTCTCTGTCTCTCCCTCTCTGTCTCTCCCTCTCTGTCTCTCCCTCTTTCTTTCTTTCTTTCTTTCTTTCTTTCTTTCTTTCTTTCTTTCTTTCTTTCTTTCTTTCTTTCTTTCTTTCTTTCTTTCTTTCTTTCTTTCTTTCTTTCTTTCTTTCTTTCTTCCCCCACCTCTCTCTTTCTCCTTCTCTCTCTCTCTATATTTTTTCTATCTCTTTTTTAGATGGCAGGGCACACCCAGGGATGCTCCTGGCTCTGTACTCAGGAATTACTCCTGACAGTGCTCGGTACTCAGGGACCATATGGGATGCCAGAGATCCTCCCAGCCGCATGCAAAGCAAGCACCCTAGTCACTGTACTATTGCTCCAGCTTACCACAAGCTACGTAAGAAGCAAGTATTTCAAGAAAGAATTTTTATCTTGGAATAGACAGCTAAATGCACTTTTTATACTTAAGTATTTTATGAATAAATTTTAAAAGGTACTACTAATCTTGAAACCTCCCCTTCAGTTTAATTTCTCCTCTTATTGGAATGGGGATAAGAGAAGCTTAATAGGTTTTTGCAACAGGTGGTGTTGAGTGGAGAAAGGGAGAAATCAGCTTTCCCCCATCATCTGTGGCCCACTAAGATTCCAGTCGCTAGGAGGCTGTGGCCTCAAGGTTTGCCAGTATTTTTTTTCTTTCTAGGAATATAGTTACTTCTTTATGTCCTTGGCTCTCTAGCTCCTCAACTTTTACCATCATCTGCCAATCTCCTCTGTTATTAGAGGAGTGACCTGAAAGAAAGTAGAGAGGTTAAAGCACTTGCCTTGCATCCGACCTACCTCAGTTCACATCCCTGGCACCATACACAGTCCTCTCAACAGGAGCAGGGATCACTGCTAAGCACAGGAGCCAGGTATAAGCCCCCAAGAGCCTTCACATGTAGCCCGACTCCCCCCTCCACATAATAAATAATTATAATGGTTTCTCTTTTCTTGGTGGGATTCTGACTGATGCAAGAAATTAAGACAATTGAAGACCTTCCATATTTAGCCAAAAATCTGAAAGTTCTCAGTTACAGGTCAGTTTCCAAATTGAAATTGGTATTAGTTGAATAGATCTAAGTATTTTTGTAAGTAACTAAGTAAGAAGCTGGTCCCATACTGGGGCTTCCAGACTGGAGTTACCCTTGTTCTGGACTCCACATTTCCTTTTTAAAATCCCAGTATAGGGCAGTGACAGGGCGCGCGGGAGATCTCAGGATGGGGGTGACAGTACCAACGCTGCTTTCTGCCCAGATGAGACCCCGAGTGGTCCCACACGAATGCCTCCTCTGCTCCTGAACGACCATGATCCCGGAGGCCCACTAACTAACTTCGGAACCCAGCAGCTTCTTGCAGAAATGCCTCTGGGCTGTGAACTAAGCTACAGCCCCATGCCGCCCCGGGAGGGGAAAGGTTTTTCTCTCTCAGCCTTTCCTTTCGGTGGTGGCATGGTGACCGCTATATTTTAGAGCTCATTAAACAGAGATACAAGCTTGCAGTGATGCAACTTCTGGCAGAAATTTCTCTGGACTTAATTACTAAAATACCAGAAATCTAAAACCGCGCGGCCTCATATGCTTTATATTCTCAGCAATGGAAAACAAATTATCAAATGATGCCTTTTTGGCTGGTCTGATTGTTGGGGGAAAGTTCCAAATAATAATAGTGTGTTTTTCCGTTGAAATGTTGAATGTAATCAAAGAAAAGAGTAAAGTGAAGATCATCAGCCACACAGGTGGGGTGGGGGCGGGGGAGAGGGATGGGTGGTATACTGGGGTTCTTGGTGAAGGAATGGGTGTTTGACCATTGTGTGACTGAGACTTCAACCTGTAAGCTTTATAACTTTTCTCATGATGATTCAATAAAAATATATATATGGAAAAAATCTAGTATAGATCTCTAGGTATATGTCAGTCTCTTGAACATAAAGCAATGCTTTGCCACCAATTGTGTTGCCTCAGATTTATTGGGTGTTTTTTGGGCGGGGGGAGGGGAGAGGGCAGGGTGTTTGGGCCATATCCTTCAGTACTCAGGGTCGGTTCCTGGCTCTGTGCTCAGTGATTACTTCTGTTGAGGCTCATGATGGTGCTGGGGATTGAAGGCCCCATGCAAGGCAAGTGCTTTAATCCTTATAATGTCTCTATACCCTCCCACCTCAGATTGTTTGTGTTTTTTGTTTAAGTATGTTAAAGCTACATATTTGGAATAGTGTCATCATCTAATGACTGAGGTGACCAGTCCTAAACCTCCTCCACTGAAATGGAGGGAGAAAAGAGGTCTGCTTCTGTTTTTAAATTGCTATCATTTTTTGAGAATTTATCATGTGCTGGCTACTCTCATAAGAGCTTTGCGTGTCTTATTTCATTTTCAGTCCTACAGTAACCCTTGGGCCTAGCACCCTCACGTAGTAGGAGCTACATGCACATGGCTAAGACAGACGTTAGAAACAGACATCCACAAGGTGATCTTAGTAAAACGCCATTTAAAAAACAGTTAAAAATTTAAAACATTAAAAATATTTAAAAATTCTCTTTTCTACAGGATAACATAGCAATGGATTTATTTATTTATTTATTTATTTATTTATTTATTTATTTATTTATTTATTTATTTTTGAATTGGTGTTGGAGGGAGAAGGTGGGCACACGGTGGGGCTTGGGGGTGTCACATGCTACCCAAGGCTCCTGTTCTGGCCCTTTGAACTAATTCTTCAGACCCCCAATTCTTCTTAAACTTCAATTTATATCAGAATTATATTAAGGATTTATTAGATCTTGAGCCTAGCCCCAGAATTTCTATGGTAGATCTCAGAGATTCATAAACAGAAAATTGTTATTGGACCCCTATGATATACAACTCACAAGAATTAACTTGAAATGTGTTAAAGTCTTAAGTGTAGGACCTGAGACCCTGAATTCCTGAAAGACAACATAGGGTTAAAGCCCCAGTCAACCCTAGTTCAGTCCCTGGTACCATATGTGATCTCTTGAACCTGCCAGGAATAATCCCTGAGAATAGAGTCAAGAGTAAGCCCTGAGAACTACTAGATACAGTTCCAAATGGGGTGGGAATTGAAATAGAATAATATGATCCAGGAACCTCAGTTCTTGTTCTATAGCAAAATCACATCCCAAAGAGATTTTTGCCTCCTCTTATTCATTGCAGTATTATTCATGTTCAGTGTGATAGCTGAGATTAGACACAACCTACATGAACACTGACAAATGAATAGATAAAGAAAATTATATCTCAAGGCTGGAGGGATACAATAGCTTGTAAGACACCCTGGGTTTGATCTTAGGCACCACATGTGGTCCCCTGAGAACTTCCAGGAATGATGTCTGAGCACTGAGCACTGCCAGGTGTGGCCCCAAAAACAAAAACAAAAATTTAAAAAATAAAAGAAAATTTGATCTATACACATAGATACATCATTCCTCTGTAAGAAGAAGGATATCCTACTTTTTGCCATTATAGAGAACTTCAGGGCGTTTTGTTAAGTGAAATAAGTCAAAGACAAATATGGCATGCTCTTATTTGTATAGGAAATCTTAAAGAAACAACCCATAGGAAGAGAGAATAGAATGGTGTGAGTGAGGGTGAGGTAGCATATGTTGGGAAGAGTGAGAAGTTGATTTAATGGTATAAACTTCCAGTTCTGTGGGGTCTAATATACACCATAGACTAGAACGAATAGGACTATATCAGCACTGTAGCACTGTCATCCTGTTGTTCATCGATTTGCTGGAGCGGGCACCAGTAACATCTCCATTGTGAGACTTGTTGTTACTGTTTTTGGCATATCGAATACTCCACGGGTAGCTTGCCAGGCTCTGCTGTGTGAGCGGGATACTCTCGGTAGTTTGCCAGGCTCTCCAAGAGGAACAGAGGAATCAAACCTAGGTCAGTCGCCTGCAAGGCAAACGCCCTACCCGCTGTGCTATCATCTATATGTATTTGAAGAAAAAAATGTTTTAAAATTGTTTTGTTTTGCATTTTAGGCCTATACTCAGTGGCTCTTGGGGATTATTCCTGGCTCTGTGCTCAGAAATGCTTCCCAGCTGTGCACAGGAGACCAGGTGGTGCTGAGAGTAGAACTAGGATAAGCCACAAAAGAACATCCTTAATCCTGTACTATCTTTTCAGTTCCTGTACTTGAAATTGTTGAGCTCTAAAATGTTATCACCACACACAAGACGATTATATGAAATGATGCAGGTGTTAATTAATCTTGCTGTGGTGATCATTTTGTAGTATAAATGTGTATCAAGTCATCACATTGCAAACTGTAAACTTAGATTAGTTAATAATACCCTAATGGTGCTGAAAAAAATTAATACTTTTTTCTTTCAATCTTTTCCCATGCACTTGAAAAAAAGATAATTATATGCATTATGTATTCAATTTCATGAGTAATATAACACATTCTTCATTAAATTAACTTCATAAGCATAACTTTTCTGGGCACAGGTATAACAGCTTATTCATTCTCATATTGGACATTTAGGTGTTGGAAATAATAGTTTCCAAAACTATTATCAAAATATTTTTGTGCAATAAGACTTTTTTCACATTGGTAATTTTCAAAGATTATACTGAACTGGATTCCCAGCAGTGATGGATAAGGAAATATTGCCAGAATTGAAACATTGAATATCTTCACTTATTTAAAATATTGCCGAATTTGCTAGCCAAAGTGGTTAACTTTACTTTTTAAATTCACTTTTATTCATAATTACTGTAAGGAGTTGAACATTTTATCAAATCCTTGTTAATCAGCTACAAATCACATTTGTGTGATCCCGTCAGACCCTATTCATCTATTAGGTTTTAGAAATTATTTTTTTCTGTTTGATTATTAGCCCCTTCTCTTTTTTGAGCTAGGAATATTTTAGTTTTCTTTATTAATTTTTATGTTTTTTATTTATATAGTTGAATCCATTGCTTGGGGGCTTTCTTATTTATACATTTGGGGTGTGTGTGTGTGTGTGTGTGTGTGTGTGTGTGTGTGTGTGTGCGCATGATGTAATTCATTGCTTTTTTGTTTAGAAGATAGCCCATGTCCAGAGATTTGACACTTCTATGTTCTTTCATTAGTTTATCATTAACCTTTGATTTACCTAATTTATAATATAAAAAGAACATTTAAATTATTATTATTATTGTTTTTGTTGTTATTTTGGGTCACACATGGTTAGACTTAGGAGTTACTCCTGGCTCTGAACTTAAATCACTTCTGACAGTACTCAGGGAACGATATGGGGTGCCAGGGATCAAACCCTGGTTACCTGCATGCAAGCAAGTGCCTAACTTGCTGTACTACCTCTCTGACCCAGAACATTTAAATTATTAACATATGCCTCAGCAAAGTTTCTTCCATTACTAAAAATATTTTTTTCACAATAACTTTGAATTCCTATAACAGCATTCTATTCTTACACAAAATTGGATCTTTCTGATTATCTAGGACATTGATATATTTGCTGATTCTGTTCCTGAATTATGCTTAATATTATTGTAGCTTTATAAAGAATTTTTTTTAGGGGGGGAGATAGTAAGAGGTTTGGGTCATACCCAGCAGTGCTGAAGGCTTATTCCTGACTCTCTGCTCAGGGATGATTATTGATTTTGTGCTCAGGGATCACTCCAGGCTCTGTTCAAGGCTTACTCTTGACTCTCTACTCAGGGAACACTCTTGGTAGCACTTGGGGGACCATATGCTTTTCCAAAAAATGAAGCCATGTCAGCCACATGCAAAGCAAGCACCATAGCCTTTATTCTATCTCTCTGCAAATGCAAGACATTTTCAAACTTAATAAAGTTTACTTGCCATCACACACTTATTTTTTTCATGTATTTATTCTGTAAGGTGAACTTTATGTCTCACTGTACTATATCTTCAACCCTTGGACTTAAAATTTATGTTACAAATCTCACCGGAATTTTAATTTATAAAATATAAATTAATTTTGGAGAGTGACTAACTAATATAAACTAATTAAGAAAAATGTTTTGCAGTGGTGAAAGGTTGGGCCACACCCAGTGGTGCTTAGGACTTACTCCGGGCTCTGTGCTCAGGGATCACTCAGGCAGGACTCAAGATGCCGGGCATCAAACCCAAGTTGATTGCATGCAAGGCAAGCACCCTACCTGCTTACTATCTCTCTAGCCCCAGAAAATATTTTTGTTGAAGTCTGTTAATTTTTTCAGTGATATCATAGCATTTTTAAAAATATAGTTACTGCATACTCCTTGTTCAAATTCTGGGTATTCATTTTTTTCTGGTTCTTTTAATTTATTTAGGTAATAACACTGTGACCAGGTCCTTGTGTGGGATTATTTGTGAGATTTCTCCTACTAATGAAGTGATGGCCCTAGGATGACTGTACAGCTGAATGTCATGACATTGAGAGAGATGGTTTGGGAGCTGGAAGCACTCAGCTGTAGCTGCTCAGACTGAGTTTTCTGCATTTCACCTCAAATGCAGAAGTCTGAAGATCCTCCTCCAATAGTGTAATAAAACATCCCCTGCCTAGTTCCATGGTTCTGTGGTTGAACCACATGGCCATCTACTTGTGAATTTTTTCTCCTTTGCACTGCACTGGCTGGCTCAAAATCAAATTGTTTATCCTTTCACTAATATCCATCGTAGCTCTTCCTGCCTCATTGGTAACTCTCAGATTTTGGATTCAGATTTAGTTGCCTTTCAACCCTTCAGGACTGAGATGGTACCAGCTCCTGAAGATTGCAGTTTTCTTTCTTTCTTTCTTTCTTTCTTTCTTTCTTTCTTTCTTTCTTTCTTTCTTTCTTTCTTTCTTTCTTTCTTTCTTTCTTTCTTTCTTTCTTTCTTTCTTTCTTTCTTTCTTTCTTTCTTTCTTTCTTTCTTTCTTTCTCTCTCTCTCTCTCTCTCTCTCTCTCTCTCTCTCTCTCTCTCTCTCCCTCCCTCCCTCCCTCCCTCCCTCCCTCCCTCCCTCTCTTTCTTTCTCTTTCTTTCTTTCTTTCTTTCTTTCTTTCTTTCTTTCTTTCTTTCTTTCTTTCTTTCTTTCTTTCTTTCTTTCTTTCTTTCCTTCCTTCCTCTTCCTTCCTTCCTTCCTTCCTTCCTTCCTTCCTTCCTTCCTTCCTTCCTTCCTTCCTTCCTTCCTTCCTTCCTTCCTTCCTTCCTTCCTTCCTTCCTTCCTTCCTTCCTTCCTTCCTTCCTTCCTTCCTTCCCTTTTGGGTCATACTCAGTGATGCTCAGGGCTTACTCCTGGCTCTACACTCAGGAATTACTCCTGGTGGTGCTCAGAGTACTTTATGGAATGCCAGGATCAAACCCGGGTTGGTTGTGTGCAAGGCAAATGCTCTACCCACTGTATTATCACTCCAGCTCCGAGCTCTTCATTTTTGGGGGGCCTATTTCACTGGAGCCTCTAAAAATTTTCCATGAAGTGAGTCAAAGGGAGAACAAATGCCAAATGCTATCTTGTATGTGGAGTAATAAAGCAGCATAGTAAGGAATATCCAATTTCCAATAATAACAGAGCCCTAGAGTCTGCTTATGGAACTGAGTTTGCATATTTGGGCCGGAGAGATAGAACAGTGTTGCGTGAATGTTCGTGCGGTCGAAGGCGCTGAGACAAGGAACGCGGAAGAAATGTATTTCATGGAGGGTCTAGGTTCTCTCTGGCTCTTAGACAAAGGTAGAGAGCCCTGAAATCTCCTTTTATTACCATTCTATAATTCATAGGGCTCAATACAGTAAAGTCATTACAAAAATTTATGGGAAGATCATGCAAAGTTCTTCTGTATACAGGAAAACAATGTAGGATCTGCATACTGACAACAAACAGGCTTAGTACCTAAGATCTGCATACTGACAACAAACAGGCTTAGTACCTAAGATCTGCATACTGACAACAAATAGGCTTAAGCAGAAACAGATCTGTGAGAAAACGAAGACTGACAATTTTGTTATAATTTAGGAAATTATTTATTAAGGCAGCCAAAAGAATATGTTCAGCATCATCCAAACCACTGGGCTCATCCTTGTAGTTCAGTCCAACCCCAACAGAACAGCAAGAAGAGCACTTGCCTTGCATGTGGCCAACCCTGGTTCAACCCTGGGCATCCTATGTGGTCCTCTGAGCACTGCCAGAAGTGATTGCTGAACACAGAGCCAGGAGTAAGCCCTAATTATTGCCAGTTGTGACTCAATCTTTTCACCCACTCACCCTGCTCACCCCCCAAAAAGAAAGAAAATGCATAAAATAATGCTTTGAGAAGTGGGGTCCATCCTGTGCTCCCATCCCCACCCAAAACAAAACTGAGGGCCAGAATAGCTAAACAGTGGGTAGGGTGCTTGTCTTGCATGGACCATCCTGGGTTGAATCACCAGCACTGTATGGTCTCCTGAGCACTGCCAGAAGTACTTTCTGTGTGCAGAACTAGGAGTAATCCCAGGGCTCTACTGGATGTGGTTCAAAAACAAAACCAAACAACAACAATAAAACCTGAATCTAGTCCAACAGAACCAGAGGGAAACGTTTCTTGCCTTAAAAAAAATTTTTTTGTTGTTTTCTTGGCCCAGTAGTGCTGGGGCAGGCGCTATGCCATGCACATTCAACCTGGGCCTCCCACATGCAAAGCATGCTCTGAGTCCTTGGAGCTATCTTTCTGGCCTCTAGATGATTGGGTTTTTGTCTTTTGTAGGGAGTTACATCAAGCAGTTCTCAGGGCCTATTCCTGGGATCAAATTCAGGTCAACTATGTGCAAGGCAAGCAACTTACCTCTGTACTATTACTCCAGCCTCACAACGTGTATGATTTTTAAAATTTGCTTTTAGACCACATCTGGCTGTGTTCAGCACTTATTCCTGTCTCTGCACTCAGGGATCACTCCTGGTACGGCTCAGGGGACCATATGGACTGCTGGTGATGTCGGTGGGCCCCACGGGTGACTTCCGTGAAGCAGGGAGGAGAAAGACGTCACTTTCTCCCCAGCCGCCTCTACCACCCGGGACCCAGAGTTACTTGGGTTCTTGTCTTTGCTCGCGGAAAAGAATTTCAGGAGTAGACAAGCAGTGAAGTAACAGATTTTATTTAGAGGTTTCCGAAGGAAGGAGGAAGGGATAAGTAGAAAGGAAAAAACAGTAGGAATAACGCGCTCAAGAGAGAACGCGGGCTTCTTCAAGGGTGGAGGAAGCTCTACACACATCCTAGCACTGGACATGAAAGCATGAAAGTACACATCTCAAGGGGGGAGATGCAGGCGACACATATGCTTGGGCACCACATGTGCTCGGCCACGTGGGCACAAGCAGCACATGGGCTCAGGCAGCATATGCGCGCACTTCCTTTGTTCAAGGTGGCCTTTATAGGGTTTCTCCAACCTGCCCCTACGTGGGGGCTTCTTCCCAGGTAAAAGTCCGTTGCTAAGGAGGTTACCAGGGAGGTTGGGAGTGGTGATGGTCTTCTTTAGGCTGGATCCCATTTTAATCAGATTAAGGGAGAGGTTGAGGGAATTTGAGGAACTTCATGGGGAGGGGTCCAACCTCCTCAGGGTCTGCTGAAGGTCTTATCAGGTTTATTTTCTGTATCCACAAGGTGGGTCAGTCTCAGGATTCTCCTTCCTAGAGACTTCGTTAATCTGTTTCATTGCCAATGAAACAGATTCCATTTCCCTATCTACCTGCCTACATCACTGGGATTAAATCAGATTCAGCCATATGCAAGGCAGATGCCCTTCTTGTTGTACTGTCACTCCAGCCCCTCAAAGTGAATATAATTTTAAAGTTTAATGAGTATAAAATCCAAAGATTAACAAATAATTGATCATATTCCCAAGCACTCATTGTCTAGCCCAATTCCTAGTGTTGAGTCACCGAGGATGGAGGAGAATGGTCCTCAGCATTAGCTAAAAAGAATCTCCACTTACCAGGTCTACCCATGTAATATCTGCAAGAGTTTGTCCTTCTTTTCATGTTGTCAGAGCATGAAGCTAAATTACTGAACTCCCATTACCACGTTCTGTGATGTTTCTAGGTTCAATGTGGTTGACCTAGGGTTATATGAATGGTAGAGGCAAGTAGTGACCAATTTATGAGCATATTGATTTTTTTTTGCTTTTTTTGGTCACACCCAGCATTGCTCAGGGGCTACTCCTGGCTCTGTACTCAGGAATTACTTCTGGCAGTGCTGGGGGACCATATGGGATGCTGGGAATCGAACCCAGGTCGGCAGCGTGCAAGGCAAACCTCCTACCCGCTGTGCTATCACGCCAGCCCCGAACATATTGATCTTTTGACCATGATAGGTTTGAATGACTTCTTATTCTTTAGAGAGAGAATCAGATTCATATGGCAGAAGCATATATAGTCCTATTTGGTATGTTTTTGGTCTATTCATAATTTTAATTTATGGCTTCAGCTCACTCTGAATTTTGCTTACCTTGGAGTTCTGTACACAGCTTTCTCTTCA
Source organism: Sorex araneus (assembly GCF_027595985.1). Taxonomy (NCBI): domain Eukaryota; kingdom Metazoa; phylum Chordata; class Mammalia; order Eulipotyphla; family Soricidae; genus Sorex; species Sorex araneus. Next base: position 45,446,045 of record NC_073304.1, read on the forward strand.
GTGTCTCTTTACCTGTGGCCTGGCCCTCGGTGACTAAGTGTCCATGCATACCTCCTGTTCTCAAAGAGACAAAAGTGTGTTGAGTTTGGGGGCATTGTGCTTGCTTTGTGTTGAGTTTGGGGGCCTGTGCTGGTTAGGTGACACATTGTGCATGTGGCTGTCTCCTACAGCCTAGCCCATATGTTTCTCATTCTGTTTAAGAACAGACAGGAGCCTGCCACCTGCCAGTGACTATGTCTTGCTACACCAATGACTCTCTGATTCACAGATCAAAGTTTTAAAATCTCCCACCAAAGAAATTCAGAGCAGTATCTCCATTCAGAGAATAATACACATTAAGAGGATGTTTGGATCATAACACAAAAAGTGAAGCATACCAAACTCTCATAAAGATTTAGTGGGGCCAGAGAGATAGTACTGTGGGTAGGGTGCTTGCCTTGCATGCTGCCCACCTGGGGCTCGATCCCTAACATCCCAACTGGTCCCCTGAGTACTGACAGGAGTAATTCCTGAGTGCAGAGCCAGGAGTAACCCTCAAGCACTGTTGAGTGTGGCCAAAAAGCAAAACAAAAGAGAAGATTTCGCTGGAGGTCAGATAATTTCTTGAAGTTGGTCTATCCCTGACAACTTGAAGGTGGCTGGACTCTTTAGGCTTCCTTGCCTCAAGGAGTTTTGAGTGTAAGAAGACTTTTGAGGAACTGGAGAGATGGCTCAAGGGACTGAGTGTGTGCCTGGAATGCAGGAGACTTGGATTTGGTGGTTTTTTTTTTCTTTTCTTTTTGGGTCACACCCGGCGATGCTCAGGGGTTACTCATAACTCTGCACTGAGGAATTACTCCTGGTGGTGCTCGGGGGACCATATGGGATCCTGGGAATCGAACCCGGGTTGGCCCCATGCAAGGCAAATGCCCTACCTGCTGTGCTATCGCTCCAGCTCCAGGAGACTTGGATTTCAACAAATGAGGCTTAGCACTGTGAGATCTGATAGCAAAACCAGCCCCCACCCCAACAAACAAACAAACAAACAAACAACCCCTCCCCCCCATAACAGTCATCAAGAAGAAGAAGAGAGAAGAGTTACTTTCTTAAACAGAGAACGGATCAGAGGTCTGTGGATGTTGCCAGCAGTGGACACCCTATGGCCTCTTCTGTTAGTCTTAGGGGCAGAGTAGCAATACAATTAGCAAGGGTGACCCCAGAGAACTTGGAGGGACCAGAGTGTTCCAACCTTAACAACCTCTACAACCATCCCAATTCTGGCTAGTTCTGCTGCTGCTATGCAAGATCTCCAAAACTTCTTCACACAGAATCTCTTCGTAACCTAGTGAGAGGACAATAAGCGTCGGAATCAGATAGTTGAAAGACAATAAAGAACGTAGCAACTTTCTGTGACCCAGAAGTTTCACTCCTGTTTGTCCTCTGAAAACATGTGCCTGCCTAAAGACTTATACTAGAATGTATATGGCAGATTTATTCATAATTGCCCCAGATAGCTAATAACATAAACATTAATTAGTTGAAGATAGAGAAAGAAATACAGATATCTTCATACAATAGAACATTATAGAATAGTACAGAGGAATGAACTACTAGATAGCAAAGCATGAAGGAATCTCAGAAACATGCTGAGTGAATTAATCCAGATGTAAGAATATATATTATAGATAGTTTCAATGATATGATGATATGAAAAGATGGATATAATATGTAATGACAGAAACCGAATCAGTAGTTGCCTTGGGCTAGGGTGGCAAGGAGAAGCCCAGTGAAACTTTTGGGGGCTGTTATAAATATTGTACAAGGACTGGAGTGATAGTGCAGTGGGTAGGGCATTTGTCTTGCATGCAGCCCACCTGGGTTCGGTCCCTGGCATCCCTTATGGTCCCCTGAGCACCGCCAGGAGTAATTCCTGAGTGCAGAGTCAGGAGTAACCTCTGAGCATCACTGGGTGTAACCCAAGAAGCCAAACAAATAATAAGTAATAAATAAATAAATAAATAAATGTTGTACATATTGGTTATGGGTAAGCACCTGAGAATATTTTGGCTATTTTTTAAAAAACATAATTTTGTCTAAATTCATAGTGCACTTAATATGGTTTCATTTCATCTTGTATGAATCATACCTTGAAATGATTTTTTAAATGAATGAACGAGAGAGAGAAAGAGAGAGAGAGAAAGAGAAAGAGAGAGAGAGAGAGGAGAGAGAGAGAACAGGGGTGGGGGTGGGAGGGAAACTGAGGACACCGTTGGTGGGAAATGTGCATTGGTTAAGAGAAGGGTTTTGTAATATTATAAAACTGAAACCCAATCATGAACAACTTTATAATTGTGTATCTCACTGTGATTCAATGAAAAAAAATTTTTTCTTAAATGAGTGAGCTACTTGTGTATGTAGCATTACGGAAGAATCTCAAAGACAAAGCCCCAAAACATTAGGCTGAGCTAAAAAAAGAAAAGAATACATATGATTCCATTTAACAGAGTTCAAGAACAGGTCAAATGAGTTCATAGTTTTAGAAAACAGAACAGTTGTGACCTGTGGGGCTGGACCAGGAGAATTTTTTGTGGGGTTATGGCATTGTTCTCTATCTTGTTTTAGGGAGTTGTGATATGGGTGTGCACATTAAACAAACTTTCGATACACTAAGAGTCTCTGTGCTGCTTGTCATCTTTAAATTCTACCCTCATGCAACTTATGACACCGCACACAGAAATAAGAGCATCTATAGCAAAAAGTCATATATTTTGCACACCTGATATTGTAGGTTGTATCATTGCTGTATATTAATTCCTCTCCCAGTGCTGGTAAAACAGGTACTCCAAGGGCAAAGGGTAAAGTGGATGACACAGCCACGGATATTGAGAAACCATACCCGCCAGGAAAGACCAGGGTTCTCAGTGCCTGCAACCTTAATCCAGTGCTTTAGAAACAAATGTAAGTGCACAGAAAACAACACTGGCAGTCACTGTCTCTGCCCCATACAGAGGAACTCTTGGTCAGATAGCAGCAGTAGCAGGAGTGATCTTTCCCCAAAACCCTGGGAGAAGGACTTTTCCTCTGAGTACAGGGCTTGGGGGTTAGGACCCCTTAAATAAGTACTGAGCTCTATCAACAAGAAGGAAATGAGGGTGGCATTTGGACAACCAATATTCTCTGCTCTAACTCTCATTCTTCCCTACTCCATGGATTATATATCTCAGCCACAGTTTCCAGATCCTTGTGCCATCCATGACGACCAGAAAAAAATGTTTCACCCAATTAAGCAAAGACTGCTAGTCTACAATTATGTGCAAAGCCCTTTCCTCTTGAAAGTGCCTCATTATTCAAGACACAGGCCCACGTCCTCCGTAGGCATTGTATATGCCGATGTGATGATGGGATAAATAGTTACGTGTTATCTCACATTTGTGGGAGACCCTGAGATGGTAAGGCAAGGTCCTGATGCAGGGGCTTTTTCTCCTCATCACTGGGACTTTGACAGTCCTGTCACCAGCGCCCATATTGATGATGGCTTATGAGCCCAGACTGAAGAGCAGAGAGACTCAGTGCAGACTGTAGAGTGCTGAGCTGCGGCAAGTATCACACACCCACTCGGATGACTGATGCGTGGAGACAGCCTGATGTCATCACAGTCCTCAGCAGACCCCAGCGGAAAGGGAAAAAAGAGCTTGCTCTGCAGCCAAGCCGCTCCCTGGGCTTCAGCAGGGTGGTGCCTGTTTGCCTGTTCCTCCAAGTCCCAGAGCTTTTGATTCCTGCTTGCTGTGCCTCTCCCCAGCTCCCTTTCTCGGCGCTGGATTTCATTATGGTGTGTGTGTGTGTGTGTGTGTGTGTGTGTGTGTGTGTGTGTGTGTGAAGTTTTCCGATGTGTATTTGAATTTTTCAGGTCCTATTCTTAGACAATATTCTTGGATTTTGTGGACTTTGATTTCCAGTTCTCAGGGAGCTGAATGCCTGGCTGGAGAGCAGAGTGGACACAGACTGATGGAAGGACAATTTGCACAATGGAAATTTGAAGAGGAAGAGTGAAAAGCTTTGTTTGCTTTTTGCAATTTAGTCCCTTCCATGTGCACAAGTACAAATAGGAATTTCATGCAGTATGTAGTGCAAGAATACTCCCCTGGGCTCCAAGGGTTAATACAGCTTTTGAAGACTCCTGAAAATTATTTAAACCAGGAGCATACAGATTGCTTGCTGCTCAAAAGTGGATCTCCAAAATGCCAAGTGACCCCATTGCTTTCTTCACCAACCGGCGGATCTATGGCTGTCTGATCAAATTGCCCTTTGCCCTCATTAAAATGGGTGTATTCTCTTACTGATTGTAGTTGTGCAATAATGCCTAAAGGAGTGATGTCCAATAGAACTTTCTGGCATGAGGGAAATATTCTATGTCTGCGCTGTTCAATGTGGTAGTCACCTGTCCCAGGAGGCTACTGAGTTTTTAAAATATGAGACTGAAGAAGTGAATTCTTAGTTTTATTTCTTAAATAAATTTAAATTTTAAATTCAAAAGTCACACAACATGCTGAATGACTCCTGTATTAGACAACATATGTCTAGAATTTACCTGTATGCTCTGGTAAAATGTGTAAGACAGGAGTCTTTACATGCCACTGATTTTGGGCAAATCAGCATTCAACCTGCCATGGAATGGTACTCAGAGGACCAGAGAGAGATTATAGCGGGTAGGGCAACACAGCTGACCCGGGTTTGATCCCCAATATCCCATATACTCCCAAAGCACCATCAGTAATTTCTGTGTGCAGAGCCAGGAGTAATCCCTGAGCATCGATGGGTGTAGCCCCCAAACCAAACCAAACCAAAGACAAAAACCTATATGCAAAGAATCTTGGGTAAGATACCTAAAATACTCTCCTTGGGTGAAAAGCAGCAACTTTTATTTTCTTTGGTTTGAACAATTCCCTACCAGTTCTGTCTCTGCCCAGCCCAAGAGAATGTATTTACCCCTCATTAGACCGAGAGTTCTCTGAAACAAATATTTGCCCAATGCTGTTCAACACTTCCCTTCTTTGTGGAAATATGTTCCAAGACCCTTAGTGGAAGCCTAAATCTACAGAGAGGACCAAATTCTTTATTTGCTGTTTTTCCTATTCATCAAAACCTATGACAAAGTTGAACTTATAAATTAGGCACAGCAAGGAATAATGTCAAGTAAATCAACAATGGACTGGAGCGATAGCACAGCAGGTAGGGCGTTTGCCTTGCACACGGCTGACCCAGTTCGATTTCTCTGTCCCTCTCCGAGTGCCCAGTAAGCTACCGAGAGTATCCTGCCCCCATGGCAGAGCCTGGCAAGCTACCCGTGGCGTATTCGATATGCCAAAAACAGTAACAACAAGTCTCACAATGGAGACGTGATTGGTACCCGCTTGAGCAAATCGATGAACAACGGGATGAGTGTGCTACTGTGCTACATCAATAATATGCTGCAATAAAAGATGTGCATGTATTATCTTACCCTCTGTGGAGCAGAAAACAAACAAAAGTTATAGGAACCTGGTCTCTCTCTCTCTCTCAATTATCTTATTACAGGCAATGTTTTCAGACTATGATTGATTATGGGTAACAGTGTTATGAATATGAGAGCTCTATCATATGTTGCTATGTTCTGTGGTCTTGAGGCCTTCCTTTCTTTCACCCTAGCATTTAATCAAATCTCCCCAGAACTATCAAGCATATTCACTCCCTTTTTTCCCAACTTCCATTGCTTGAGTCAGATACACAATGACTGCTGGGATTGTTGTTGAACTGACTGCTGCCCAGTCTCACATTTATCTGCTCAGGCCCCCTGTGCACAGGCAGCTGGGCAGGTCCACTGTGCACAGCAGCTTGGCAGGAGGTCAGAAGGGCCGAAGTACAGCAACTTACTGAATTTTTGAGATCTGCTGTGGATGTCTCTGTTTGGAGAATGTGCCTTTGTAATTAGTACAAAGGAACCACATAATTATGGGGACAAATACCTTCATGATTCAGTATAGTAGCCACTAGCCGCATGTGGTTATTCAAAATTTAAGTAAATTTTACAGTAAAATTTACAGTACAATTTCTCAGGCAACTACAAGTGTCCAATGGCTTCTGTCCCAGAAATTACTGATAAAGTACATTTTTACCATTGTAGAAAGGTCGAGGGACACAGGGGATAGACTCTCCTTTTAGACCTTTCTCTGTACAGTTCGTGAATGCAAACAATATTTAAATCAAAACATGGCACTCTATTGCTTAGTTGCCTTCAGTGATTTCCACTTTCATCAGCATCCCAGAGTTAGTAGGCAGGAAATCAATTTTGGTGGGTTGCTACCAGCATTAAAAATAGCAAAACAGAATGGATGGGAAAGTGTGATGAAGTTTTAGCATTGCTTTGTGAGATTCTTTTTTAAAAAAAGTTGTACAACGATATCACTTTGTTTCTCTATCTACGTGTCCATATACCTTTCTATAAGTTAATGCTTATATGGTGTTTCACTGAAAAAGTGTTTCTAATTATGTGTGGTGAGCTAAACAGTTTGACAAACATGGGCTTACAGGGTCTGACGTACGAGTTCCTTTTCCTTAACCAGGCACATAAGAAAGGGTCTCTGCAACTGACCAGCTCTTCAGATTAGAAAGGGTTACGTTTAAGTCCCTTCTAATGCTCAACCACGCCTTGTGGGGTTCCAATAATTTAGATCTGAAGTCACTTTAAGATATTACATCCCCCCCCCCACCCATCTTCCCTTTGTGCCTTTGCTCTCTCGAAACCTTGCTTCGAACTGCTTCTGCTTTCTTCCCGTCTAGAGGACGCCTTGCACGCATCCCGTTATGTCTCCAGGAATCATGCCCTGAGCACTCGCACACAGGGCGGCTTGGTGTGCCCTTCTCTGCCCTTTGACGCCGCAGACTTCCACCCACATAAGTACTGATGATGTCCTTAGGTGTTCCACATCGCTTCTTTCAGAGAACACGAGCTTCCTCTTTCTCGTCTCCCCTAAGAGAGAGCACCCTACCGGGAACGTAAACATTTGTTGACGCTCAATGAACATTCGTGTAAAGTAAATCAACGGATGGAAGGAGGGCAGAAAGAATCCACAACCCCGGCGCGGCCGGCTCCGTGTAATGCTCAATCGAGCCAGGAGGGGGCGCGGGCGCGGGCGCGCGGGTGCGCAGGCGCGCCGGGAGGGAGGGCGCGAGGGAGGGCGGGCGCGCAGTAGCGGCGGCGGCGGCGGCGGCGGCGGCCGCGGCTGTGGCCGGGGGAAGTGAATGGTTTTACCCAGAGGGCCGTGCGCCGCCTTTCTCCGCTGGCACGGGCGCCGCTCCGCGCTCCCCCGCCCCGGCCATGGCGTTCACGTTCGCGGCCTTCTGCTACATGCTGGCGCTGCTGCTCACCGCCGCGCTCATCTTCTTCGCCATCTGGCACGTGAGTGGCCGGGGCGGCGGGGAGGGAAGGGAGAGGCGGGCGAGGCGCCGCGCTGCCCTTCTCCTGCCCCGGGCCCGCGAGGGCGGCGCGCTCCGGGCCGCGCGGCGAGGGGAGGCCGGGGCCGCCGCGCGTCCTGCCCGCCCGCCGGCCCCCCGCGGCGGGGAGGCGCCCCCCGCGCGCTCTGTCCCGGGGCCTGGTCCCGGGCCGCGCCCGGCCGCCGGAGCCCCCGGGGAGCGATGTCCGGGGCGCGGGGGAAAGGGAGGCGCCCGGCGGCGTCCGCAGCCCCGAGCTGAAGTTTGCCGACTTCTTCCCGGCACGGCCGACTTTTCTTCCCGGGCGTGCGGGCAGGAAACGAGGTCTTGGTCCCCGGCGGCTCCGGGGCGCCGTCCGTTTTCCAGGTCTTTGACTTGTTGGATTGCTTCGGGAGTCGAAAGCGCTTGGCGGCCGATGGAATCGATCACTTTGGAGGGACTGCATCTCGGAACTTTTCCCCTTCCTTTCTCCTTCCTAAGCCACCTTCAGTGGTGGCCCCCCGGGTAACTGGAGTTTGTCGAGGTCTTTTTAATTGGCTTCTGGACCGTACTCGGAGACCTGCAGGGTTTTTTTTTTTTCTTTTTTCTTTTTAGGTCGGTTTTCTTTGGCTCACACCATGTAGCAGTCTTGGGAGCACATCTTTTCCTGGGAATCTTTGTAAGGGGCAAGGCTCCGTGAGTCAGGGGTTTTGTTTGGGGGCCACACCTGGCTAGGTGCAGGCTAACTCCTGGCTCTGTGCCCAGGCTAGTCACGCCCGACTCTGCTGGGGGCACTATCGGTGGTGCTGGGGAGCGAACCCGGGCCCGCCGCATCCAAGTCCGGCACCCAACCCGCTGTGCTAGCGCTCTGCTCTATCCCCCCATCGCTCTGAGTTCTGGTTAGAGATTTGGGGATTCCTGATTTTCCCCCGGGCATCAGAAACGTCCGGAGCCCTCTGAAAGTCGTCCTTCATTACAAATAGAGCTCCTTCTTTGCCTTGGTCCTGTGTAAAGTCAAGTGCTTTCTGGAATAATGGCTTCGAAGGGAGTGGGCATGGCCCCTCAGATGTAAATCTTAAAGCAGGTTTCATCGTATGGTTCATTATATTGGGGGTGTGTAGGGGGGGAGGTAGGAAGACTGATTTAAATGGCATCAGTTTCTTGTGCCCCAAAAAAGGCTGTAGAGCAATATCACGAATCTTTGATCTTTTCCAAAGATCGTGCATCGTGATCATTATTTTAGACCCCGCCTGGGTGTGCATGCAGCGGGGAATGTTTCTGGGGGCTGGCCACCTGTGCTGGGAGGAGTGGCTCTCTTGAAATTCTGGTCAGCCACGCTCCCTTGAAGAGCATTCTGGGCTCTTCATTTGTTGGCGAAAGAACAATAAAGTAGGTATTTGGGGATGCACACTAGCTCCACCTTAGTCAGCCTCTGACACTAAGATGTCTGGTTCCTTTTCTTCCCGCCTCAGAGGTGGATTTCAGTCACTTCTTGCTCTTTGTTTTCTGGGGTGGTGAGAATTCTTAGGGGAGAGAGTGCCTTGGGGTGGGTGACTTCCTTTACAGGTTTATTTTCTTTTTTGCATTGTGAAACAGGTGGTGTTTGCCTTAAGGAACACCCATAACGATGATTTTGTTTGAGCTCTGAAATGCAGGTGTTGCATGAAGCAGATCATTGAAATCCTGTGACAAGACTTAAACGATTTTTGTTTGCCCTCTGCAAATTTGTGAAAAGCTTTTAAGCTTCATAGTGCAGAGAGTTACTGTATCCTTTCCAAGAAACAGTTCTAAATAAATACGGAATTTAAATTTTTCGGTTAATTACCAGCTCTTTGCTTTATTGCCTTGGCATTTGGAAATGTCAAGTTTGAAATTTTTTTAAAAAAAAAGAAGAAAGAAAAAAAAAATCGTGTTCCCCTCATTTCTTGGGTTGGTGCTGGTCATCAGTCCTCCTCCATTTCTCCATTTGAGTTTGGTGCAGATGGTCAGTCCTGGCAGTGTAGCTCTCACTCATGTGCCTGAGGCTGTGTGGACAGACCAATGCTGTGTGAGTAGCAGTGGTCTCAGAAGTTTGTTTGAAGGCTCATAATGTGGAGCTCGTCCCCTACAGCTGTGCATCAAATTTGAAGGTATCTGGGATGGAGTGGCCTGCTATCTTTAGGAATTTATCTCTCTTGTTTATTCACTTCTGTAGTAAATTTTATGAATATCTCTTTCAAAGAGATGCAGGCACAGATTTGAAACTCTAGTTTAAAAATCTTAGAGAGGTTTTTGGAAAAGTTGCTTCTATCCTCCAGATAGAAACAGCCTCAGCGTCATAGTCATTAAAAGATTCCTTGAGGACAAGAGCATAGGCTGTGCATTCTTGGAGACCCCGGTTTCTTCTGAAGTGACCCCTGAGCACTGTGCTGGGTGTATGACCTTTTAGTACCTGCCAAATGTGGTCCCAGCATGGAAACTATAAATATAAGACCCCTTGAAATTATCTGAAGAGAATGTTTAAACAGGAAATAGTTTTAAAACATGTTTTGGAGCCCAAGCCAGAGCACAATGGGTATGGCTCTTGCCTTGCACACAGCATACCTGGGAGTGATCCCCAGCATCCCCTGTGCTCCTCTGATCCCTCCCAGGAGTGATAGTGGAGCTCAGAACCAGGAGTAAAGGGTTAAACCTGAGCACCACCAGGTGTGGTCCCAAAACAGAAACATGCCCCCCTCCCCAATATATTTTGTTTTTGCCATTAAATTGTATATTTTATAGGTCGGTAATTGTATTTCTGATCCCTGTGTTGAACTTTATTACTAAACGCAGTAGGGATGTATTGCAGCTAAGTAATTACTGCAAGTAATAAAAAGTTAGTGTCCTCAAAATTTGTTTTACTTTTGGGGGCCACACACAGTGTGCTCAGGTCTTCTGACTGCACAGAGGCATCACTCCTAGCTGGGGGGGGTGTTGAATCCGGTCAATGTGTGCAGAGCAAGCTATTGCCCTTATCTTCTCTTTCCAGCCTCGTCCTCCCCCTACAAACATTGTGGACATTTAAAAAATACCTTATGAAATTGATAGGGAAATAAACCACCATATTAAAGGCTAGTTACTGCATTGGTTCCTGATGTTATTGAGTAACACTGTCTCACATACATGCAGCCCTCCAGCTGAAGGCAGAATACTTCACTGCCCCCTGGGTGGCCAGTTGCAGCCACTAAAATAGCTTTCAATAATAGTTGGTGTCCTTGGCTTTTTACTTCGGCACCTCTGAGTTAATATCACAAAGTGAGGCATCCCCCTATTTTGATTTTTAATACCTTCTGATTTTATTTTTTAAATTTTTGGGTCACATACCCGGTGGTGCTCAGGGCTTACTCCTGACTCTACACGTGGGGACCATTACTGGCAGACTCAGGGATCATAGTTAGGCTAGGGTTCGAGCTCCAGCTAGCCTGTTGGAACACAAGCCCCCTACCCACTGTGCTATTGCTTCAGCACCTGACTAAAACATCCTTTTGATGTGAGATACTTCTTTAATCTCAGCCTGCTGCCTCATGAGGATCTGGCCTTCCCATGACTTGCCCTTCAGTTTGGTGATCAAATGAAATGACTGTCTTACAGTAGGAATAAGGACACAAGGGCCAGGTTGGTTTTTTACTCAGTGGCCTTTTTCTATCCTGCTCTTGCATTATTGTAGCACCATTGGGTGAATTTGAGTAAGATTCCTCTTGGCAGCAGGATTCAAATTATCTTTCTCCTAAATGGATGCAGAATCTGGTGATGAGGGTGTAAATAGTCCCATGGCATGGATGTTGGCTTGTTAGCAGAATGAACAGAATTGAACCCCATCTATTCTTCCTGCAGAGCAGTCTTGGCCCTGATGGGTAAGAATCCCTTTGCATTCCTCGGTTTTGAAGCCATTTGTTGCTGTTTCCAAATCAAGCCAGAACTCTGAAATGTTTGTTTGGGCATAGTGGGAACAAATCAGTGAATTTATTTTAGTATCCCATCCAAGTTTGTCACAAGGGAAAGGCATGCCCAGGTGGTGAAAATCACTTCACCTGAGCAGGAGGCACAAACCCATCTCCGAACGTTCTATACTAGGTGCTGTACGGAAGTGAGGCAGATGTGCAGTTACTGCTGCTCAAGCAAACCGATAGACGAGCTGACATCATTTTTTTAGGATAGAGAGGTTTGGGTAAATAGGTGTGGTATGGAGGAAGGGTCATTTCAAGAGAGAAAATATCTGGATTCAGGAAAAAATTAACGTTTCTCACTTTGCAAATGAAAATTGTTTATCACATTGATGTCTGGTCTTCTTAGTAATTATGACAACATTATTCGCATTATTTATTAGCACATCTTGACAAATGTGAGTACATGCTGGCTTTTGTTAACTTTATCCAATTTTTATTGATGGGGGGGCCGGTTTATGTTTGTTTTTATTCACATGAGAAGCCCTAACTGTTTTAATTTCATTTTAGATTATAGCATTTGATGAGCTGAAGACTGATTACAAGAATCCTATAGACCAGTGTAATACCCTGAATCCTGTAAGTTGTAAAATAGGACTTTTCTTTAGGTTTTTACATTGTTTTTGTTTTTATCTTGATATATTTTGAAAATAGCCAGTATTCTTTGCATGACGTAACTGTACTTTTAGGCAGAGTTAAAAAAAACAACAATATTCCTTTCCCTGTCATGCTTGACTATTCTATTATTAATCTGCTGGTGATCTTGTCAGCTGTCAATACTAACATTCTTCCAATCTGCTTTTTACATTGTCGGCCAAAGACAGTTGAAAAGGTCAAAAAGATTAAAAGAGTCAAAATTGCATTAAAGGTGTGTACTGCTTTTTAGTTTAATGTTATCTTCATTTCATGGGGAGGGTCAGGGCATTTGTATCTGTAATGTTCTGTCCAGTGTGCTCACTCACGTGCCTGTTGAGGTTTATGATTGTGTGAAATTTCATATCTTATGCAAATGTTGCTTGCTGGTCCAGTCAAGTAGGGAAAGCTGTTAAATGCTTATGCATTAAAATGAATGTTAATAGCCATAAGCACATCTGTATGAAATTTTTGGGTGCAGTGTTGGAAACATTGGCTGCCTAATGTGGCATTAACATATGATGAGGTTATCCCCAGGTTGTATCTTAATTCTGAGGTAGTGTATAAGCAGGAGTCTCAGGTCACATTGAGTTTTCTCTCTGGTCATTCTAGTCCACAGTGCATTAATGGACTCTTTCAGTTGATGTTTATTCAAAGTCCTTTGGGTGGATAGCTCTGCTGTTAGACTCTGGAATATTGGAGCAATGCTCACCTTTGTACTCAGGCTGCCAGGATTTTGTAGATAACAATTTGTATATAAATACCTTCATAGTTATTTCTAGTAAATATCCCCTCTAGGTTTCTGAAACAGATCCTATCTTACACCAAGTTGTGAGCTCTGGCAGCTTTAGATAAAATGGGGCTCTTACTAGACTGAGTTTTACGTGCTTCATTTACTTTTCTCATTTAGAAAGGTTCTCTTGTAGCCTGTTGGTTTGATTTTTGCTTCATTGGTCAGAAACTGAAAGTTAGTTTGTGAGAAATTGGTAAGTCCTCAAGGAATAAGATGCTGTCATTCATCTTAAAAAAATTAGTTATGTAAAATGGTGATGTGTTAGTATACTGGAGGGGTTTGGTTTGGAAGATAATCTATAAGGTTAGTTTGCTGCTTTATCATTGTTTTCTATATGAGTATGAATTATGAAATTGATTTCTGGTTTGTCTTTAAAGAATGTTTGCAGCAAGACTTTTTTAAATTGTGCCTAAATGAAAAAAAAATCAGCTAAATAGCTCTTTCTCTGCTTGTATTAAGCAAAATAGAGCTGAATCTGCTGTCTCATTGTAGGATAATGTTCATTATCAAACATCCTAACCAATAATTGAAACTAATTGTTACTATGAAATTAAGAAACTGAAATTTCCCCTTTGACATTGCTTATTAATGGTAATCTGTCTTCTTTGACCTTTGATTACTTCAGATAACTGAATGATGAGAATAATAACAGTTGAGTTTTGATGAGGGCTTTCTTGGTTATCAGGTTCTGTGCTGAGTATATTTACCTGGGTTTCTTCATTCAATTCTCACAACACTCTTCAGGGTTAGGTACATGGTTATTTGTATGAATAGAAGAATAAACTGATAGACTTAGGAAGATTAAATTAGTACTTTCCCCAGTGTTACAGCTAAACTATAGCTAGAATTTGAATGCAGACAACCTGATTTTTTAGTTACATGTCTTGTAGTTTCCTAATATATTGTAAATTTAAGATGGATTAATTTCAACATCTAATGTGAGATGTGTGATGCCTAGTTTTTCTTGATTTAAGAATTTTCTTACTTAGACATGTGCTTGGGACGTGCTAATGTTGCAGCTGATTGGAAGGAAGTTTTTCTAACAATGCAGGCTGCATTTTGGATAGGGTGCCGATAATTGGCTTAGCAGTGCATCTGACAGTTTTCCCTATTTAAAATTTGTTTTAAGAATTCTGCCAAAGTATGGGGGAACACAAATATTTTTTAAAATGTAAATCTTAATGATTTGCATGTTTAAATACTAACATTTCAGCCATATTTGCATGAGGAGTTTTTTTCTGGATACCAGTTTTTGTGTAAACATTGGTTCTTTGTGGAACAATTTTTGTGACACGTAAGGGGACATTTCTTCATTAAACAATGATCAGAGAGCTTTGGTTCTTATGAGAGATGCTGAATAAAAGTTTCTGTACTATTTTTGAGGAAAAGGGGAGGAAGGATATTGCATTTGTTAAAAAAGAACTGGTAGAATGACAGGTTACCCGTATTACCATTCTTATTAAATGAATTGCTGAAGACTAGAAGGGACTGCTTTTCAAGCTTGTTCTTATCCTATACATTATACTTGTAAGTGTAAGATTAAAACTTGGCAGTTTGTATTATTAGATATCATATCAGCTTGAAAAGGACTGAAGTAGGCTTTTATTTCAAAGAAAAGCCCTATAACTTAATGTGGTTTTAAGAGCAGTTCTAGTGGAGTATTAAGTAGTTCTAATGATGGAGATCCCAGTAAAATGTGTATCTTGATTAGTCCTGGTTGAGTAATGATTGAGTTTCAAAGACTTCCTGTGGACATTATTTTGCTTAGAGATTGTGGATGTTTTACTTTGATCCTAAATAATTATGCTGGCTTAAATGTTCATGTTATTTATAAGTTTATATGTATGTGTGTATATATATGCACATATATATATATATATATATATATTTTTTTTTTTTTTGGTTTTTTTGGGTCACACCCAGCGATGCACAAGGGGTTACTCCTGGCTCATGCACTCAGGAATTACTCCTGGCGGGGCTCGGGGGACCATATGGGATGCTGGGAATCGAACCCGGGTCGGCCGCGTGCAAGGTAAACGCCCTACCCGCTGTGCTATTGCTCCAGCCCCTGCACATATATTTTTAATATACATATAAATATATGCCAAGATTATCTTTTGATTTTTATTATATTGTATAAGTATGGAAAATATCTTCGTGGTATAACTTAGTTGGTTTTACTGGGATTTCATTTAAAATAGCATTTATTAAATGCTTCAGTCTTCAATTTTAAATTGAAGACAGTAGATTGGAAGTTTTAGAACATGGGCTTGAATAAATAGAATACTGTTTCTAGAAATCATGGCTTTTCCTTAGGAAAGATTTGATAATGTTGAATGACTTTATCATTTTAATTTGGTATGATATAAATGTTTGAGAAACTGGTTTTGAAGCTGTGCCTTGTAGGAAGTCCTTTGGCTGAAAGTTGAATTTATATTTTTATTTAGTAAAGTAAATTATACTTAAGTAGAATAAGAAAGAATTTAAAATCAAGCATGAACTCTTGGTCATTTTTATAAAAAAGTATTTTGCTTGAATTTCCATTTAGCACTCTGCTATCAAAAGATTTATTTTGTTTTTTTAAGTTTTGAGCCTCTGCTGGTTCGCTGTGTTTATTAGCCTTTTATTGGATAGTAGGCTTAAAAAAAACAGGGAGGCCATGTAAGAATGGAGCTTAGGACTTGTTTAGTACTTTTTTTCCCTCCTACATTGCAGAAAACACCTTGTTTGCATCTACGCATAGTAGTGTTCTTTCCCCCTGACTGTGCTGAAATTACTGACTGTTGGCTTTTTATTGAAAATTACTTTTGTGATAGTGTGATGTGGTTTGCAAATATATGTAACATTCCTGGTTTCTGTTAAAGGCTTAAAAACACCAATGTGTACATACCAACAAAGGGGAGTTTTGTGATGTTTTTTAAAAAATAAATCATGTTGCATGTGATCAGATACTTCATTTTTGTACTTTTTATCATTGTGAGAATGGTGGGAAGAAGGTTTTCTAGGTGATCAGCAAAATAACTGAATAGTCTGGGTGGTAACTTTGTATCATTGCTTTTATGAATTTCTGCTTTGAATTTTAAGTTATATTTAATTCGCTCAGTGCAAGCTATAGCCTTTGGTCAGTTTTCTTATAATCTAAGTTTTGGTAAAAAGTTGAACATGAAAATAAAACTCATTTATCTCTGATTCTAAGAATCTTTTTTTTTTTTATTATGAAAACTTGGTTGCCACCGACTTTCCAAATTAGCAATTGACTTTATCCCAAGCAAGGCATTTTCATAATGGACTTGTGTTTTCCTTCCAGCTCGTACTGCCAGAGTACCTCATCCATGCTTTCTTCTGTGTCATGTTTCTTTGTGCAGCAGAGTGGCTGACACTGGCTCTCAATATGCCCCTCTTGGCATATCACATTTGGAGGTAATATTTAGATCTGCTTCTAATACGTTTCCTAGTTACAGCTTAATCATATGTTTGATACAGTTACTACCTGCAAGTCACCAAAATTAAACTGGAAAAGTTGAGTGGCATTAATTTTCAAAAGTCATGTCAATGAATGGTAACTGTTGTGATGTCTCTTATGATGTTTAGTATCCTTTAAGGATTTTTTTTTAAAGGGGCTCTAACTTATTTCCTACAGTATGTGCAAGGTGGAAACATCCAGCTCATCCCTGTGCATGTCTGTGTACCCCTGTGAAACCACTGCAACTCCCCAACTCAGCTGGCCCCAGGAGCCCCTGGGTCCCTCTTAGTCAATCACCCCCATACCTCTTAGGGACTTCTGACTGCTATCAACTTGCATTTGTTTTGCCTGTTTGGACTTCCTATAAATCAAAACCTGCACAGTAAAGTAGGCAGAATTTAAAAATACCAGGGGCAGGAGAGAGAGGACAGCAGGTGAGGCTCTTGCTTTGCACTGCATCGACCCTGTTTGATCCCTGCTACCGTGTGTGGTTCCCCAAACCCTGCCAGGAGTGATCCTTGCATGCAGCACTAAGAGTAAGCTCTGTCTGGCCACTGCCAGGTTGACCCCAAATCTCCCATACCTCCTAAATAATAAAAATACTGGCATACTGAGGTAGCTGATGGTGAGAATGTAAAATGACACTGAAATGTAGAACATTATTTGGTCATATCTTAATAGAAATACCTGTCCCATATGTTACAGCTCTTCTAGTTCTCACAATCTATGAAGATTTCTACACAGATATTCATCTGTTTATTCATAGCACCAAATTGGAATGAAGCCAAATATACAAGGCCTGCATAAACCAAACATAATAAAACCTAACGGTGGGAAATAATTCAGTATTCAAATGGAACAGATTATAAAACATTAATGTCAAAATCAGGGTGCTGAGTGAAAGAAACTGTACACTGTAGAATTCATACTTACTTTATAGAAAAATCTTCAGGGCCAGAGAGTACTGGGTGTGGCCCGGAAAAACAAAAAGTAAAAATGGAAGAAAAATTCTGGGGGTGTGCTTTTTTGGGTCATACCCAGTGATGCTCAGGGGTTACTCCAGGTTCTGCAGTCAGAAATTTCTTCTGGCAGTGCTTGAGGGACCATACAGGGTGCTGAGGATGGAACCTGGGTCAGCCACATGCAAGGCAAATGCCCTGCCCCCCCCAAATCTTTTAAAATGGAAACCAACTGGTGCCAAAGAGAAAGTACGGCTGTCAAGGCTCTTGGTTTGCACATTCCTGATTTGATCCCTTGCATTGTGTTTGGTCCCCCAGCACCTCCAAAAGTAATCCCTGAGCATTGCTGCATGAGCTGTTTCCCTCTCCTATACTGCTCCCTGCCTTCACACACAAAACAGAAGCAGAAGGATACTAATCAAAACAGTTGGTGGTTCCCCATGGGCCAGGAGATACAGGAGGTAGGCCTCCGGTAGGAAATGGTGAAGCTTACAAATGACAAGGTAATTTCTTTTTGAAAAAAAATGATTTTATTTTAAATTTTTGAGTCATACCTGGCAGTACTCTGGGAACTGTGCAGTGCTTGGGATTGAACTCATGTGCAAAGCAGGCACGGTGTGGCTACCTCCCACCCCTGGAGGATGATACTTCCTTAGGTTGGTGGTTTCACAGTGATATACATTTGACACAGCCCATCAGAACCTATGCTTTAAATGCATGAATTATTGTAAATAAATTACGCCTGAATAAAGTTGGTATCAAAATTGAAAAACCCAACAGGATGTTTGCCTGACTTCTTTTTCCATATTTATGGTTTTAGATTTGTTTGTTGTAGGTGGGGAATGTGGCTCAGTGGTTGAGCTCTTGCTGTGTGTGTGGCCCTGGGTTCAGTCCCAGCGTTACAAAAACAAGACAGTCTAAAACTAAGTTGGTTACTTATCAAGATGTTAGTATTTAATAGCTTTTAAAAGTTTGTTTAGAATGTTTAAAATAGATATGGGCTGAGCAATAGTACAGCGGGTAGGGTGTTTGCCTTGCATGCACCTGACCCGGGTTAGATTCCTCCGTCCCTCTCGGAGAGCCCGGCAAGCTACCGAGAGTATCACACCTGCACGGCAGAGCCTGGCAAGCTACCCGTGGTGTATTCGATATGTCAAAACAGTAACAACAAGTCTTACAGTGGAGACGTTACTGGTGCCCGCTCGAGCAAATCGATGAGCAACAGGATGACAGTGATACAGTGAAAATAGGTATGTCCAAATCTCATTGCCCTTGATTTTAGGAAACATATTGAAAAAGTGTTATTCAGTGAGAATGAGAAAGAAAAAGTTGTAATGAGTGTAAATATGGGTATTTGGAATTCTGTGAATCTGAAATTATGTCAGAATAACAAGTTAAAAAGGCTATACTCATAATTCCCTTTCAGGTATTTATTTCTGTTAGAGATAAAATGTAACTTGCTTCACTGCCCCTATCATTTATGGACTCCAGTTTTAGCTGTCTGCCCTTGTATTGTGGGGGTCCCACCCAGGAGTGCCTTGGCTTGAACTCTGGATCTCATTTATTTGTGATTCGAGTTGGTAGAGGCATGTGCTCTCTACTACTTGAATCACATCCTGGGCCCAGGGCTCCAGTTTTTAAAATTAAGCTGGGAAGAGAAAAGAATTCACCCTAGGACTAATGTGTGCTTCCTTATGGGGACCATCTTGCATAGTAACAAATGTCATCGAGGAAGAAACCCTCCTTCTCATCCTGTTGGTCTGCTTCCCTTTCTAAGCGTCTAATAATCTGTGTTTATTGCAGGTATATGAGTAGGCCGGTGATGAGTGGCCCAGGACTCTATGACCCAACAACCATCATGAATGCAGATATTCTAGCATATTGTCAGAAAGAAGGATGGTGCAAATTAGCTTTTTACCTTCTAGCATTTTTTTACTACCTATACGGGTAAGTTTTGAAGAAAAAAAAGAGAAAAGTATAATTTCACTTGTAGGCATTGTGGTGCTAACACCTGGAGAATTACTCTTTGTTACTGATAACTGCACCCCAGAAAATTTCCATGGCTTGCTATAGTTGCACTGGACTTGTCAAGGTGCAGTTGGAGGCAGGAATTTGGTTGGGGATTCCATTTCCTCCATGTTCAGGTACTTGGTCAGTGAAGTACCATCCTCATTCTCTATGGCCCATTGATGGCACTGGTTGAGCCTGCAAAATGCTTTTTGGCTTGGCTTCAGTGCCTGTCTGGAGATTGTGTTTAATTTTTTTAAAATCATTCCTTCATAAACTGCTTGTGCTGCTCTTATTTTCTGGTTTGCTTCCTCCAGATGAAACGAAGGAAGAGAGCAGCTGAGACGAAGGAAGAGAGCAGCTCTATTTATAGGATGGTGCAATTTTGCTATTTCTCCCGTTAGTATAAACCAGGATAGATTCCTGTCACTGTTCCTCTGGGCCTTAGCATTGTTGATGTGTGGTGCCCTGTGTATTGTAGATTGTCATAATAGTATGTATCCCTCACCCCTGCCTAGTAGATGCCCACAGCTCTACCCCATATTCAACAGCCAGAAAACCTCTGGACACTGTCAAGTGCCCGCTAAAGTAGAATTGAGCTCCACTGAGAAACAGCTTGGGCTGGATATCGGTGGAGCAAAATGGTTGCTAATTAAAATTTGAGAAGGATACTGTTAGGGTTGGAATAACTTTCTTTTGAGCTTACAAGTACTGTTTTCATTATTTATTTGGATTCTGTTCAATCAAAGAGGGCTTTTCCCCTGATTTTCAAAATGTGAGGAAAATGATATGTATGAGAGGAAATAATTGTAGGCTGGAGTAATAGAATAGCAGGTAGGGCATTTGCAAAAAGGGGGAAATAATTTTAATGAGTAGCTTCCATTCTTTCTCTTTTCCGTTACTAGTTGGTTTATTACATTTTTACTGCATATTCCCTTTCTCTTTATACCAATAGGAGGAAGAAATGAGTGAAGTGTTACACTAAAATTTAGGGAAAGTCTTCATTTTAGAGGTTATAATTGTAAAAATAAGTCTCCTTTACTGCATTTATAGATTTATAGATGGTGTTTGTACCTGAAAGAGAGCACGTAATTCTGAAAAGAGAAATTCTATGTCATTCTAATTTCTTTTTAATTTTCGCTTTTTTCAACTGGTGACAAGTATCTGAAGTAGTGCTGACATACAGTTGGTATTTGTAACGGGCCTGTTGAAAAAACAGATGGTTTGCCTCTATAAGACATAGACATGTGTACTTGTGGGGACTTGTTCTCCAGGACATGGGCCCCTGGGATGTGTTTAACTTGCCTGGTGAATGTGCTCACCTTTTCGCTTTGTGTTTTTATTTCAACTTAGAAGTTTTTCTCTGCCTTTCTCATGGTGCTTTTTCTGCCAACTTGGCCTCAGCAGTCCGTTAGCCTAAGTCCAAGGGTTGGCGATTGTTTTTTATTTCACTCATTTGTCCCCTATGATGGGAAAGCTTTGTAGTTGGGTATTCCCGTTAGTCTCGTGAGAATAGCAGAGCCCACCTGTTCACCTCATCTGACCTGTGAGGACTGCTTGGAGAATTCAGTGAAGTCCTGCCTAGAGAGACCCCAGTGGGGGCTGTCCTGAGCAGCACCTTTGGGATACAGGATTGTTCTTGGACTCTGGTTCCCCCTGGGCTTGCAGATGTGCTAGGCTGCTTGCCAAGATTGGAAAGAAGTTAGGAGACAGCACTCATATGTCCCCTGAGCCAGGCCTTCCTGTTGGCAGAGGTCCATAAATGCAAATTAAAAATCATGCCATGAATTTTGTTGGCCTTTCCATTTTTTTTTGGAATTGTGTCTTAAGTACCTCAAATTAGTTTGTTCTGTCAATCAGACCTGACTTTTTGGTGTTCTTATTTTTTCTTATTAGGAACATTCAAATTAACAGCCTTTTTTTTTTTTTCCAGCATGATTTATGTTTTGGTGAGCTCTTAGAACAACACACAGAAGAATTGGTCCAGTTCAGTGCATGCAAAAAGCCACCAAATGGAGGGACTCTACCAGCGAGATCCTGTTTCCAAGAGTAGCCTATGGAATCTGATCAGTTACTTTAAAAAATGACTCCTTATTTTTTAAATGTTTCCACATTTTTTGCCTGTGGAAAGACTGTTTTCATATGTTATACTTGGGTAAAGAATTCAAATGGAATTACGTATAAATTAATATAAAATGATTACCTCTAGTGTTGACAGGTTTGAACTTGCACTCCTTAAGGAACAGCGATAATCCCTTGAATGACTGCATTAATTATTGACTGCCCTTAGTCCATTGGAAGCTTTTGTTTATAGGAACTGTTAGGGTTCATTTTGGTTTTATTGAAATGCCATCTAATTATAAATTAGCAGTAGACACCAGGTGCTTCTGATGAACTGAAAATATATATCTGATCTGTGGGAAACTTCATAGGTTTCCTCATCTATCATGTAGATGATTATATATGGACACATTTATAAAAATAAGAGGGGGATTTTTCTCCCTTTGACTTGAATATTATTCCTGTATATTGCATGAATGAGAGATTTCCCATATTTCCATCAGAGTAATATACTTGCTTCAGTTCTTAAGCATAAATGAATAAGATATAAAAATACTTGCTGAATTACTTGTAAAGAATGCATTTAAAGCTATTTTAAATGTGTTTTAAGTTGTAAGATATTACTTAAATTGGTTACTATACTGTTATACTGTTCTAACTGGTGGTAAAGGTAGTCTTAAGAATTTGCAAGTACTTTAGATTTTCAAAACTGAATTAGAGAGAACATTGTATAACCATCCTGCTGTTCCTTTAGTGCAATACAATAAAACTCTGAAATTAAGACCTATTTTTGGTGCATTGTTTTGAAGATTACAAATAGCTTTCTAAAACTTGCTCAATTCATAATAAAGATGTATTATTATACTTTTAAAGAAAGATAGTGGAGTATTATGTTGTGGTTTTCTTTCTTAAGTGACATACTTGAATCTAAAGGGAGGATTTTCGATGTCTGTACCCACCCTATTGCCACTTGACAAGGCTTACGGACTTTGACATCATTTTTTGTACCAATTTAAAAAAATCACGTGGCACTACAAAATATTAATTACTTTTGTTTTTTGTTTATTTATTTTTTTTAAGGACAGCAGGGTTTAAGGTAAAATAACTTGTTCATTTGTGTGAGGTTTTGCTCCTCTGGGGAGGTAGTAAATTGTGGCTTGCATGCATTCATAAGCATTATTGTGCCCTCTTTGGGATGAGGACATTAAGGACTTTGAACAAAGGATCAAAGAAAACCACCTAGTGATCAAGGGAGTTGATGAAGGTGTTTGTGGAGAAGTCTGACTCCTTGAATTTGATGTTTTACTCTCTATGAGTAAAAAATGTTTCCTCACCTTTGTCAGTGAATGGGATGAGTCTGTTAAAGACAAGGATATAGAAGCGGAAGAGAGAGGAGACAAACCATTTCTTGAGAGAAACTATGAAAACCTTGTACTTTACAGTTCAGAGATAATTCTCCAGGGATTAGATTGTTGTCAGTGCATGTAATTATTTATCAAGCACTTACTGAAAAATTATGCTCTTAAGGAGCTGTGATTTCTTTGTGAACTGACTAATGTAGCATCTAATTAAAGCAGAACACAAAACTTTTTTTTTTAATGGGTCACAAGTAGTTTTGATCCCAAGACTGATCAAACTGACGAAGTCTTTTATATTCCACATAAGTTCCTTGATGGCTATTTTAAGCTATTTCTAGAAGTCTAGCCATTTTAACAAGCTCTTGCTTTCTCCTTTTAATAAGGTATTCCAGAATATTCTCCAGGATCAATACAAGGTTACTGGTTGAAGTTTGTGGAACCAAGTTCTCATGCTTCAAAAATTAGATTTGTCATAACTGATTCCTTGTAGGTTATTGACAGTGGACATGACCATCTCAGAGGTAGTTTGTAGTTGATTGGTTTGATCAGAGTGCTTGGATTGTCGAATAACATCTTATCCACCTTTCCCTTAATGACTGTTCTATGAAATTAAAGAGAAAGCAGTAATAAAATATTTGGACTTGACAATAGCTCACTGGCTCTTTCCATTGCTCTGAATTTAATTTGTCCTGTGTTCACCCCACCCACCACCTGCACCCAGTGTTCTGGGCAGTTGGAGCGGGATTATTCCTGCAGGTGCAGCTCAGGCATTGTTAGCCTGGTGTGTCATCCTTTTCAGTCTGTCAGACTGCTCCCTGTTGTATCCGCAGCTGTTCACATACTCCACCCAAAGATTTGACATATGCTTTGATGTATCTTTAGGAGCTTTTCAAATCTCAGAAACCAATAGTATAACATATTATGGCTATTATCTATACCAACAGATCATTATTGCTATGGGAACTACAGTTTTTCCTGAGCTATACATCTTACATAACACGTGGAGTTTATTTAGTGGTTATTCTGTCAATAATACTATATCACGGTTGTGTGTCTTTTTGTTTTAAGGAGGTGTTGATAAATAATTAGTTGAATGCCTGTATCTGAATTTATTAATAATGTTCACAGTGCTTTACTGATGATCCCCACTTTGTATCCTAGAGGAGAATTATGTTCCAGTGTTCAGACAAACTGCTTATTTGTTTGAGCTTACGATCATTTTTCATTGGAAAGAGGAGAGCTAGGAAATGATCAGACAATCCACTTTTGACATGTATTGGGTATCACTAAGGCATTTGGAAGACTCATGGTACATACCAGTGGTTTTCAGCCTTATTAAGCCTTCAGAGTGTTGCTGTTGATTAAAAACTGCTGGTTTGGACAGTAAGCTGTCCAAACCAGCAGTCTGTCTTGGACAGTCCAGACCAAGTTCAGGACCCAGATGGTGGGTCATGTACTCACAAAGCAGAGTACATGATAGCTTGCCATGTGTCTCTTTTAAAGTCTGCCCAGTATTTCTCAGCTTGTGGACTACTTAATGCTAATTGCTTTTCTAAAATGTCATGTATTTTCATAAAAAGGAAAGGGATGTAGAAACACTTTGAAACTAGCAAAACTATCTTTAGTCTAGTATTCTTTTCTTCTAGTTATTGATAGCGTTCATAGGTATTGCAATATGCAAACAATGACTTGCATATATGATACACCTTGCACAGGTAGACCTTTGTTTTTGGTGTGTTACATCATAGCATTGTGATTTATTAAAACCCAGTCAAATAATGATCTGTAATAAAAGTATGCATCTAGTTTTCTGAACATATTTAATATTCACAAATACGCATCTCAGTTATATGGTAATTGTGATCAGCTATTTTGACAACAAATATCTACAGGGGAAAATGAAAATGTTGACACCTTTTCTAGCATTGTTCATTAAAGTACCCATATTCATCCTTTTGGGAAATTAGTACTAATGTTTGTCTCAAATAACTGGAACTCTTGCTCAAACCAGTTAGTTCAGACCAGCAGGTTGAGTCTTAGATAGATGCAAGTATAACTCAGAAGATGATTTTGAGTGACTGACTGCAGTGATGCCAAAAGAAAACCTTTTTCTGTTTTCTGTTTATCATATTGAATGGTTCTCTTTACAACAATTTAAATTTGATTAAAACTAGGAGCGGAGTTCTAAAGCTGTATTTTAAGAGTAAATTCTACTTGTTTTTGGAAAATAGTATAAACTCTGCTAGGTGTTGGTCTGTGCAAATTGGAGTAAAAATTTTATTCTCCATTAATTTTACGAGTATATACTATGGAAGTGAAGATAGAGAACATCTTGGCATGCAAAAGAATAAATTTACTGTACAGTGCTTTTTCTAGATTTACGTTTCTTAGGTTACTATGTTCATGTACTTTGAAGGAGACTACCTTAAATAATAAGGTTGGTGATTGGGTAGATACTCAAACTAACAAGAGAAACAGAGAATTCAGCCAGCTTTCTGCTTGTGATTGGTTGAAATCTAAGTTAACCTTAATGATTTGTACTGCATTGTCCAAAGAAAATGTCCTTAAGTAGTGTTACCCTCTTAGCGTCTGTTCACTTTGTTTTGCTTTTAGAAATTTAATAAAATATGTCTTCAGTGTTTCTTTGTGTAGTTCGGGTAATGACTGAGTCTGTGTTGATTCCATTTCAGCTCTAACTTGCCTGTGTATGACCTGGATTCTAGACCAGAAATCTTCAAGGATTTTCCAGCTGTGACCTTCCAACCTTGGGTTCCTTCCTCAGCTTCCCTGCCTTACTGCTGGTCCCCCTTTTCTTTTTTCTTTTTTTTGCTTTTTAGGTCACACCCGGCGATGCACAGGGGTCACTCCTGGCTCTGCAGTCAGGAATTACCCCTGGCGATGCTCTGGGGACCATATGGGATGCTGGGAATCGAATCTGGGTTGGCCATGTGCAAGGCAAACGCCCTACCCGCTGTGCTATCACTCCAGCCCTGGTCCCCCTTTTCATGCCTCCTGTTATGTGATTCCTTGGTATATCTTGGGGGCTCAGTAGAGAGCATGACCCCAACTGAGAAATGTTGCTGTATATGACTGCTGCCTCCTCTCCACCCCCCACTGTTTTGGGACCTGTCTCAGAAAATTAAACCTGCAAGATTGTTGAGATTACATGTTATTAAACTTGCGGACTAGTACATTTGAATAGTAATATCCCATGTTTTTCTGTTATGAAATAATTCATATTTTTCCTATGTTTACTATTAGGTAGTTTAATTTGGCATTTTAAATGTGGAAAGCTTAACTAGCACTTCTGGTGGAAACTGAGAGAGATATGCACTTGGAAAATTTATTTTGCAATTTTTAGGACTTACTCCTGGCTCTACTCAAGGGGCCATATGTGATGCCAGGAATTGAACTGGAGCCAGCTGTGTGTAAGGCAGGTGCCTTACCCCATTGTATTTTGGCCTGGAAAATTCACTTAAAGGGTTTGATTATTCCAAAATTTTCTTCTATTTTTAAAAGTGTTCATCAACAAGCTCCATAATTTTTTACATAAAATTTCATTGATTTGCCACTGGCTTACAAAACTAAAATTTTGGGAGTATAACTATCACCTACCAACAAAGTTCTAGTGCCATCACACTGTCAAAATAACCCTAAAGCCCCCTTTTCCCTCTAGTAACCTTAACTATGATTCTCCGAGTCTAAGAATTAGTTTATTATTTGGGGGGTGTGAGGGAAGCCCAGGGTTTCCATAGTGGCTTGTATTGTTGAGCTACATTTCTGCCTCTTAAGGTTTTGTTTTTGCCCATTGGTTTACTCTGGTTATTTATACAGTACTTAAAGGTGAAACAGTCTGGTAACTGTCTTTAACTTTCACCTTAGCATTAGCACCTCAGTATTTATTCATGTCGTGAAAGGCCTAATTTTATTA